>NC_068999.1:54416667-54439054 GCF_001194135.2 Octopus bimaculoides
CTGTCTAAAATTCAAAATGAACGGTTTTGTCTGTTTCTGCATGCATTATAGTGAAACAGCAAAAGGGTCGCGGCAGTGCCCGGTCACTAAAACGAAAAAAAACCCCAGTCTAATAGGTAGGTGTTCATTATGTTATCGCAGTTTTTGTGAGATATAGGCGCAGGCATGGTAAGAAGCTTGCTTCCCAACCACATGATTCCAGGTTCAGTCCCACTGCCTTTGTTCCCCCCCCCCACTATCGCTTGGCAACTGATGTTGGTGTGTTTACGTTCCCGTTATCTAGCGGTTCGGCTAAAGAGACCGATAGAATAAGTAAGTACTAGGCTTACAAAATTAAGTCCTGGGGTCGATTTGTTCGACTAAAAGCGTTGCTCCAGCATGGCCGCAATCAACTGACTGAAACAAGTAAAAGAATAAAAGAATGTGTGTGTGTGTGCGCGCGCGCATACACTCGATAGGGTTCTGTTGGGATGAAAAAAAAATCAGAGACTAACGGTCATTGCCCCCAATTTCTCATCAGTTTTAAACTTCTGACATCATACTGCCATGAATGAAATTTGCTGCGCGTCTATCATATTTCAATGCTTTTTTCACTTCATATTTTATTTTAATAGTTCTTTCGTTCGTTTTAACTATCATAGCCTAAGGATCAACGTCTTATCTGTCAATCTATACATACATACAGACACACATTGAACTAAAGGGTGGGGTTTCTTTCACTATTATGAAATATTACCAGAGTATAGTTAAAAATGCAGTCCTGAATCAGTTTTTTATTTCTTTCTCCAAAAACTGGTATCATCGTTTGCTTAAGCGTTTATCTCTCACATCTTACAAATATCGAAACAACAAACGAATCTAGAAATAGCAGCCAATTTCCCATCAAACCATAGCTTACTGTTTAAAAGAAACAAAAAACACATTGGACAATTGTTGTCCGACTTCCCCTGAAACAAAAATGGTAATAAAAAGACGGTATGGTCATGGCGAGAATATTAGGATTGACTTAGGGTTAAATATCATCTATATTGTCGACGAATCTCAGGTGACCTTTTGCTTGTTTCAGCTATTAGACTGCGGCCATGCTGGGATACCGCCTTGTGAAATTTTAGTCGAATTTTTTAAAGCCTGGTACTTAGTCTATTTGTCTTTTTTGCTGAGCCGTTAAGTTACGAGGACGTAAACACACCAACACCGGTTGTCAAGTGGTGGTAGGGAACAAACACGTTGATATATACATATATAACAAGCTTGTTTCAATTTCTGTCTACCAAATCCACTCACAAGGCTTTGGTCGGCCCAAGGCTATTGTGGAAGGCAACTATCCAAGGTACCATATAGTGGCATTGAACCCAGAATTATGTGATTGGAAAGCTAAATTCTTACCACACAACCACCCCTACTAGTGGGTTCCTGTTGCTTTCTTTACTTGACAAGTTTGATAAGTGTCATGGAGTTTTCGTGGGAGAATATAAAGGCGGCTTTCCATTACTTTCATTCAACTATATAGATATGGTCGCAGCAACTGCCTAGGTATTCAAAATTTAATACAAATACAGCGAAGTATTTTCCCCAATCTATCGCACCTACACGGTACTTAATTTTATCGACTCCGGAAAGATTAAAAGCTGAGTTAATACTGGAGTGGAGTCCAACTCAGAAATGCCGCGAAGTATTTTGTCCGGCACTCTGACAATTCTGCTACTTCGTAGCTCGTGTCAAATTATAAATGCCATTTTTGTTTAGTTCTCGATTATTTTCAACATAAGCGACAATTATAAAAAATACATAATTACGATTACTATGTACATTATACTTTGCACACTGCTAATATTCTAATCACCAACAGATCTAGAAAAGGTGAAAAGACTTCTATATTAATTAACCATATTTAAATAAATTTCTTTCCTTTCTAGAAGAGCGTTAAACGGAGGAATGAGGAAGAAAAAAATCATTAACAGCGATTACTCAACACTAATTATGCAGAAAAAATTTTATATAACTAGTGTCGGCTGTTAAAAGCAAAAAAAATGTGAAGATTAAAAGATTTCATTTCGAACGTTGTACAATGTTATGCCGATGAGTTCCCTAAGATAGAATTAAATATGACGGCGAGATGGTTGAGTAATACGTGACCCGGCTTCTTAGTTTTCAGTAATTTTAATTCGTTCGTAAGTCGCGTAAGAAAAGTACAAACAGATTCTTTCCTATTTGTCCGCCTTATAAATTTCAAGGGAAAAAACAAAACGTAAAGCCTGAGAACAATATGATGTCAACGCCACGACATAATAATCGTCGGCACATTTAATGAAAATACTAGACTTTCAGCGATTGTGAATGTATTTGGAACAGTTGCAGGTACCAGTATTTATACTATTCATCCACGTGACTACCCCCTTGAGGCCGCCTTAACCAATGAAATGTTGACGTTCAACCTAACCGGAAGTCAGTAATTGTTCCACTCGGACATAACAGTACCTCTGTAATTGAGAAAAAAACAACTGACAAAGTGAACAATGTGAGTATTCTAATTGATATTGTTGTTATTACCATCATCAATTGCATATTAGTTTTTCTACAAGGATCTTTATTACTGTAATGATTTGAGCTTAATTTGATTAGCCGCTAATTTATCCCAGGTATTATGTTGTTATTGTCTGAAAAGAAGCACTTGTTTCACTCCCCACCGACGCATATTCATCTGCTGTTGCTCCTCATGTCGACATTGATCAACGACTGACATATATTGTATAGCTTAGCACTTACGAAATATATAGACATGTATGTGTTTGTGTGTTCGGCAACATTCAAGTTTTTTTTAAATTTTTATTATTCTTTCTATGTCTCGTCTCAAATTATTATTTTGTAATGTAGTAGTAGTATTATTTTGTATTATTTTGTAATCATAATTGTAGTCGGAGGTCGACTTCGCCTTTTATCCTTGCGAGATAAGGTATCGTTAACATTAATTACTAGGGTCGATTTATATCAGCAATGTCCCTCCCCACATGTTCGAGTGTTACAAATCATTAGACGTATCAATCATGTACTGATGACTCATCCATGGTAAATTATCCCGTGTAATATCCTTTACTCTGTCGGCATCACCAACCATAGACACACACTTATATACTATATATATTGCCGGAAAGAACGCAGAAAAATCGAGAAACTCGGAGTGAATGAGCAATTAAATACACGAAAAGATGTATATTTAAGAGTAGATATACTCGATTGAACTGAATTGCTACCCTAGTATTTTACTACTAACCTATATTATCGATCCTTTTTGAAAGAAATGAGCCAAGTCGTTTCCCGGTAGTTGGAATACCGGTCCAGTTAGTCGAATAGAAACATCTGGTTCGACGCTCCTGTCTTATACGACTCTGATTTTTTTTTCTTCAAAACGTGATATTAGACTCAAACTTCCGACTGAATAATAACTTGTGTACAATTGTTTGTATTAATATTTTTTAGACCCTGATCTACTACATATTGTCAAAAATGTTCAAGCCTTGGACATTTCGTTCTTCTCGCTCCCTCAAACCTCTGAGAGGTATAATGTATCTAGGACTACATTATCTAATATGTCCTTATTAACGACAGTAATATGTTATTTGAAGGAAATTTAACTGATACTTTTTTTAATGGTGATCGACCACTTAAAGAAGTCTCTTTCGTTGGGTGTTAGTTAAGTCGATTGGTGGAGGATAAAGAAATCATGACGATTGTGGCTATGAATTGCTGAGGGTGATTGCAAATAATTGACATTCATGTGTTTCCCAAATACAATGACATTTTACGAAGTCTTTATTAGTTATTACGATTCTGTTGGTTATTTTTAACTAGTAAGTCTGATTCTGTAAGCTGTTCTGTGTCAAAGCTGGCCTTTATCCCCAAGATGGCTAATCATTCAATCATGAGATATGATTGTGCAAACCTTGTCCCGTGCATACTTACTTATTTAGCCTCTAGTTTCTCATTATTTATTACTTTTTTATTTACGTTTTATGTGTTAATTAAAGCTATTAAATTGTTACTAGAACTTAATTTCGAGAAAAGCATGAAAGCCACATATCGTTTCCCATCGTCTCCCGCCTATCACTTCGAAGCTTTGTGTGCTTTAGTAAGGAAGCATTTATGTAATATTGTTAGTAAAACGTAGCATTTTTATGGTATTATCAGTCTGAGTGTCAAAGATGATTGAGTATGAAAGTAAGTCGAGCATCGCAAACCTGCTTCGATTCTCTTCTGAAATTAATCCATTTACACAGTTAATAATCCATATAATCACCTTTTTACGTCCGCTTTTCATGACGTGTAATATGTTTAATGTATACATTTAAAAATAAAATTAACTTGAAGGATCTTGCGCGTATGCGTCTAACATTTGTAGTATATCTAATGTACTACATACACATCGATACTTTTACCTACGCAATATACCCATTGAAAAAGACATTGAGATTTTACATTTTCGTCCAGTTAATAGTATATTGTAATATTCGTTCTTGTTCTCTGAGATATTGTGAACGTGTGGCATGAACCGAGTAGCCAAACCGGTAACATAACCCACCCAAGCATGTCTATTAAAAGATAAACGCGGGAGAGAGGCAGGCAAGACATGTGTATATTGAGATTAAACCGCGGGAAATATTCTTTTATTGGATATGATCATTGTATTGTGGCCATGCTAGAACACCGCCTTCTTAGGACACAGTTGCTAATATCCACCCTGAGCCGGCAGAAACGTCAGCACGCCGGGTTAAATGCTTAGCAGTTAAGTACCAGTTGCGTACTGAAGTCGATCTAATCGACTGGTCCCCTCCCCCCAAATTTCGGGCCTTGTACCTAAAGTAGAAAATATATATACGTAGTGACCGTGTAGTTAAGAAGTTCGCTTCTCGACCACGTGGTTTTCGACTTCATCCAAATGCACAGTATTATTTGACCAATCACTTGTAGGTGGAATATCGTTGACAGAAACACTATATGGTCATTTGTACTAATCGGTACGTTCGACTGTCCCTTTGCTTCGAAAGGTAATCATTCGATGAACTAACTCCTAGTGTTACATATGGTGGACTAAAAAAAAAAGCTCTTGAATACAATATCCCAGTATGGCCGCAACCCTAAGACCTAATCGGTTATATATATATATATGTGTATATATATATATATGTGTATATGTATATATATATATATATATATATATATATATATATATATATATATATATATATATATATATATATATATATATACATACATACATACACACACACATAGAGAGAAAGGCTTGCATGACTAAAAATTGGAAAGTGTATGAACAAAACCTTTGGTCCTGTAGCCACTTGTAACTTTCTGCCGATTAAAAATAAGAAAAAAAGGTGTGTTTGTGTGTTAAGACATTTACTTCCCAACTACATTGTTCCGAATTCAGTCCCACTGCGTGACAACTTGGGCAAGTGTCTTCTGTAGCTTCGGGCCGAATAAAATCTAAGAGTAGATTTGGTCAACGGAAAGAAGTCCGTCATGTGTGTCTTTATATCTGTTTACCCCACCACCACTTGACAACCGGTGTTTGTGTGTTTACGTCCTCGTGACTTAGCGGGTCTGCAAGAGAGCAATAGAATAAGTACCAGGGTTTTAAAAAATACTGGAGTCAGTTCTTCGCTCGACTAAAAATTCCTCAAGACTGTTCCAACGTGGTGACACTTGTTTCGCCTGTTTAAACCTCGAGACATGCGGCTCCTGGTTATAAAACAATGATGATTCCACACTAGATCCTAGCATATATGTGTGCGTGTAGTTATTTTTATAAGATCCTCCCCATTCTATATGCAACTAGAACGAAAGTCAGAGAAAATCTAGATGTTTCTATGACTTACTAGGCATAGAGAAGCAACTACAACAGTTACAATGATTAATTTGCTCCAAATACAACCAAATTTTTACTTTCTCCATAAAGGAATTAACAAAATAATTTTAAAAAATTTCTATTCGGTTCTTTGTACTTTGCTTCGCATATTTATTATGGGAAATAGTTTTGTTTGTTTTTATTTTAGCCCCCTGGTAGGTCCTGATCGAGCAGGCCTGTAATCCCAGGCGTTCCAGTCAGTCCTTTTATTTTATTTTATTTTATTTATTTATTTTTTGAGGATATTGTGTAATATAGGGAAAATTCGCTGCTATTTGTATCGGGTCGTGCGACCCCACAGGCTTGGTATGGAAAGAAAGAGTTTAGTTGGGTGGGATGTTTGGCTTTGTCTATTCACTTATTCGTACAAAATAGAGAGGTGGATACGTTGAATGTTCTCTAATGATTTTTGTTTGATCAGTTTTGGCGGTTGTGTAGTAGTAAATTGGTTTATTCAATGGGGAAGGGATAAAATAGTTTTTTAATGACTTGTCATGTGGAACGCCTAAATACTGACCGACATTGTTGACCTTTCAGTGGGAAGTAGTATATTTTCTTGGTAAAACAGTTATCACAGAACGACTACGTTTCTGTGAACTAATTCCATTTCGGAAAGGCATGAATGTCATAAACTCCTGTATACCCTAAATTCTCAAATTGTTTGCCTTTGCGAGAAACAGTGTAACTAAACTGCATCTTCAACATACATGTTCCTTTGCATTCATGCATAATCGATTAATTTACATATATTCTTAGGCTTACAGATGAAGCTAAATGCTATTTTGTTTTAAGTAAAATAAGATTTAGGACCATTTTGCATAATATTTGAGTTTCTTATTGAGTGTAAATCCTAAGTTGATTCTTTATTTATTTTCCATAGAAAATGTATTAGTAATATATCGACTAGGTAAGTTTTATTGTTGTTTAAATATGTTAACGATTTCATAATATTTCTGAAATATTCAGACAACTTTTTTAACATATTTCTTTTGTCGTTTCACTCCTCGGTCTACATGTGTGTGTAGACCCCTACGTGAGCGCTTGATCTGTTAGAAAGAGCAGCTAAACATTCCACAAATTATACCCCCAATCGTCTTCAAAATTTTTAAAAAATACACATCGGATATTGTCTTAGATACTCAGTACTTCGGAAAAGGACGAGATAGCGAGATCTGACACGGGATTACGCAGCAAACAAACCAGTTATTACATATCACCCAGTTTACACACGTACACCAAGCTCAGGATGAAAAATTGTTTAACATTTAAAAAAAAAATATTTGGATCTATTTCAAAACGGGGGCACCAGTTTTCATTTATGTTTTATGTAGTGTTTTTGGTACCGAAAGACTTTCAAACTTCGTATACTTATCTATTTTGTGTTATAGAACAGAAAAAAAATTTTGTATTCGAATTTATTTCATGTAAAAAATTGTCTTATTTCGATAATTTCTACTAATCACTGACGTCTACTCAGTTGAAAACAGTTAGCGCTGTAACGGTGTATATCGTATTAATCCCCTAACCCTAACTCTAGAATCCGAACTCTAAAATTGTTACACACATAGATACGCACAGCGTAATTTATTATATAAACAATATATGCGTATAAATTACGATTAAACCGGATGAAATATGTCACAGGGAATAACATTTTTATGACCGCCCAGCAGTTGAATAGACGTCAGTGATTGGTTGAAATTACAGAAATACGACAACTTTAACATGGAATAACTTGCGATGTACGTTTTTTTTTGTTAAGAAGACTAAGAGTAAAAGATGTTTTATTATTTTATATGACACAGTCTACCAGTGTCCCAAGTTTCATAGTGTTTCGTTAAGAAAATACTGGTGCCCCCGTTTTGAAATAGATCCAATTATTTTTTATCACGTATGTGGCTGGAAATTAATGCTTACATCATGAATGTCATATAGTTAGTTCTTTTCTTTCTCACTCTTTTGACTATATACACACACACACACACACACTCGTTTCTTACCCTACCAACATTATATTGATAGATTCATTACAGTGTCGGACAAAGTTCCTTTTGATTATTTGTTCCAGCTCTTTACGATCTAAATTCAAATCTTCCGATGTTTGTTAGGTAGTAATGGTCAATTTAATCGATTGCTTCTCATCTGTGTCAATATGCAGTAGTCCAAATTCCTACCCAACTGTGGGTCTTTGGTGACTTGTGGCGCACACCAGTTCGAGTAAAACTGCTGTCACAATTGATGATATCTATTTGCAATACACACAATATGACTTAACAAAATTCACACATGCTGCGCATTCACCCCATTATACCCATTCTCTCTTCTCAAAGTGGACCCCATTGAAGCAATAATGCAAAAATAGTTTTGCATCTTGATAATAAAGTATTGCTGGTGAATATCTTCTGTGAACAAAATTAAATAAAGCTGTAAGCTATTTCATATTGCATTCTTTGGTCAAAATTGGCTGTCATTGTAATTGCAAATGAAATGTCTTTCGATATTCTTTCTGGCTTTTCATCTTTACGATATCTATGAAATAAAGTACCAATCCTGTTCTGTGATTGATTTTTTTTTAAAGAAATCAGTTGTGGTTTGACCTAGAAAAGTTTGGGCTCCAACAGATGTAAAATGGCCCAAAGCATGCCTTATGTCAAAACATCAACACTACAACTCCATTAGCTTAGGGCTCAAGGCAAGTTTGTGTGAAATGAAACATTAAACCCAGTGTTGCATCTTCTGCTCTATCTGTTGTTCATGTTATTAAACTGTTGATAGATCTACTTTGGTGGGAGTAAACCAAATTTTATTGGAATTATCAAAGAAATGTCATACACTTTTCACTTTGCTGCCTCATTAAGGTTTGTATTTTAAAAAAAAATTAATCAGGTGAAGCAGATGTGGTGACCTGATGTGATGGGGTGCATTGTCACTAAGCATATGTTGGCATGACTGGTTAATAATTTCACTTTGCAGTCATATAATTCTGGGTTTGACCCAGAATTGTGATACATTGGACATAGGTTTTCTACCATAACGTTTCAACACAAGCCTTTCGAGTGCAATTAGTTATGCAGAAACTGCTGGAAGTGACAGCTATTACTAGTTATTGCTGGAGAAGAGAGACTAAATTTACCATAGCAAGACCTGAACTCATTACTAGAAATAACAACATTACTTCCCTCAAATCACACCCTAAGGTTTTATTAGACAATATAGTCTTTGAGGCACTTTCTAGATGATAAAAGAACAAATGGTAATTGTGTGTGTGTGTGAGATTGTAGAAAATACAACTTGATATCTATAGTCTTAAAATTTAGAAAGATTATGTTTGAGAATGAATATCAGACAAATTATCAGTGTCCAGTTTTGTTTCTCTCATCTGTCCTTAAGAAAAGTTGTGTGTATAAGGATAAATACAAAAATAGGATATAACAGTCCACTGCTGGACATATCCCCTTTCCTGTCTGAAGGATTTTTTTTTTTTGTTGTACCAACGACCTGTTAATTTGACACTGACCAAGCACTGTCATCTGTCTTAATACTCATTTTTGCCAGCTAGGTGGACTGGTACATTGTTTTACATAACTCCAGTCTCTCCAGCTGTGTGCTAGTGCAGCCCTCTCTCCCTCCAGTTGTCACATGTTCTGCAAGATAATGAGTGGGAGGCCCAATAGAATGTCTGTGTTTATTCATAGTAACATGGACACTCTGAAAATTGCAATGAATGAAAGTATGCTACCAAATCATTTTTGATTGTAACAGCTGTAGTTACTTGCATATATGAAGTTCAGGTATTTAACATATTACATCAATTATTATTTTGTTGAAAATCACTGAAAAATACAAATGTAGTAAGTGGTGCAATTCAGTTTCTCTCTTGTGTGTATTTATCCCTTGCCACATGAAAGAATGTACAAATACAGTGACAAAATGAATGCTCAGCTCCACTGCCTGTGGTTTTTTTCAATTGATTTTAAAAATAGGAAATTTGGATGGATTTAATAATAAAGCTAACTTTCTCATTAAGAATCTGGTGTTTGGAACAACAAAATTGTATAAATATATAATGGGAAGCTCAAATTTTGAAGAGTATTTTCAAATAGTTTGGTATTGTAGAACCAAGGTTGGTATAAAAAAGGGATATCAGTTACAATACCTTTGTGTGATCTTCAGGAAATTATAAGAGTATACTACATTTCATCATGGCACCAACACTAATGGGGTTGACTTGTTGCTCATAAGATTAAAGAGTGAAAACTGTATTTTGTGTAATGTAAGTTAGTGTTCATATTTTATTTTTATATATATATATATATATATATATATATATATATCTGGGGGTGACCCCCTTCGATCATGAATGACCATGGAATTGCACCTAGAAAGTTACCCACCAAGGTACAAGTCTGGGCAAGGTTGTTTATGGAAGACCAACTGTCACCCATGTATACCAGCCTCCCCTCTTCACACCACCGATGTTATCCAAGGGAAAGGCATATAGATATATATATAAATCAGCATATTAGTAAAATACTTCCAGGCAACAGTTTATTAAAAGTAATATTGGAAAATAAGATATTATTTATGGAACTGTTAGTTAAAGAATAGTCTACCACAAAGGAGCGTCTTGCTCTATTATTGCTTTGCAACGTTTACTCCAATGACCAACCAAAAGTGATGACATAAGCCAATTTATTTTTGCTGCTGGTCTGGATACCACTGCACAAAATAAAATATTCTCAGTAGAGAAAAGTTGATTAATTTCCTTGATTGGTTAAGTCACAAGTATGTAGCTTTCATTTGAGAAAGAGTGAAACAAGTGCTACCTCCAAAGAACTTGAGCTCTGTGAATACCAGTTGTACTTAATTTTCATCCTTGAATCCCACATCCAGAAGACAAAAGACAAATAGGAGTGCTTGTAACAACATTATTAACAAGGTCACAAAATTAAGATGGCAGCAGTCTTCAGGCTCTGTGTTTTAATTGCCCTGGCTCCTTGATTCTTTTTAAACTGGGTACACCAACCCTGTATGAGAATGATCTAGCCCTTTCTGTTGACTGAGAACATGCTCTTAAACCAATTAGTGCTGACATAATCTATATTTTGGCATGGTTAGCTCCACCAGCCATTTGGAGACTAGCTGCCAGTTTGAAGAACATCTGTGGCACCAAATAGATAAATAACTAAACACTCCTTAAACATGTCTCTGTCTTTAGGGCTAACACTACAACAAATGCCACAGGACCAACTCTGGAAAGAAAGAAACAGCAGTCTACTACTCTTGGCAACAATGTAAGTGATGACAGCTGAATAACTGTCCACTTAATGTAAGTGTAAAGTGAACAGGGGAAAAAATTCTTTGAATTGAATTGGGGTTGGTGAAACCAGTGTAGCACTCAACAAATCGCACTCAAATTACACACAGTGTAATTAGGATTCAGCTCCTAATTACACCATGTGTGACTATTGCACAGTCACGGACTATGGAATAACTGTTGAGGCATTCTTTAAGAATCATTAACCTCTGTTGATTTTGCCATGTACAATGAAGATGCTGAGAAATTTTGTTCAGTCAAAACTGAACAAAATCTCACTGAATATGAAGTGGACTTGAAACTACAAATGAATGCATATGTATGTCGAGTGATTTTCCTCTCGTTTTTGTACTCAGTTGTGTATGTTTGTGTGTGTACTTTACAATCTTAGTATTGATTACACTTAATGTGTGTTACCTATATAGGTTATTGTGAGGATGTAGGAGGCATGGTGGTTGTAAAAGAAGTTCAGGTGCTTACAGTCATTGTGTTGTTCTCCATGAGTTAAGCATATAACCCTGCTTTTTCTAGTTAGCCAACTTGAGCACAATAAATGAACAACCACCACTACTACTATACTCACACACTCACACACACACACACACCTTTTTAAGAGTGAGCCAATAATTAAACATTTAATTAAATGCCTAATTTGAGGGACACCTGTTCAGGCTTACATTTTCTGAAACAAAAATATCTTATTGAAATAATTTTAATTATTTTTAGGCAACATAAACTTGGCTTATCACAAAGGGCTTTTCATGTGTATGTTGTAGCAGATTGTTAGAGACTGAAATAACTATAATTGGAATGGTTTTCTTGTTGATTCCTTCAACTTCTGTTTGTTTCCTTTCAGGTCTTCAGAATCATCACAAAAGGTTCAATCTCCCGAAGATTGTAGCAGTGAGATTGAAGTAAGTTTTTATCACTTTTTATAACTTGTTTTATAGCTATATATTTGTCTAAAACTTGGTGAATCATTCCAATACTACTTACAAGTTTCTTAAATGTGTTTGGGTGATTAAAAAAAGACAAGCTGGACTTAATCATGAGCTTCAAACAAACAATCTATCATGTGTATTAAGTACTTTATTACTCATATACCTACACACATGCTGGCATAGTAAAACAAGGTTATAGCCATAGCCTTGTGGTTGAGAGGTTAATTTCACAACCACTTGGTTTCAGGTTCAACCCTATTGCATGGCAGCTTGGGCAAGTGTTTTTTGTAGTCATTGAGGGATTGGTAACATCACTATGTAATGCTTGAACATCTTTCATAATGTCCATTTTGTTGCAAGCATTTGAGCCAGGTCCTCTGATCTGAAGATAAATTCGTCTCACAAGCCTCAAAAGCTTTTTAAAGGCTCAAGTAGGTTTATATTTAAAACTTCAGCGTTTGAAAACAGTTAAATAATACAGATATATTGATTTTACTGGGGTAGGGTCTAACTTTCTATTTAGATAAATTTTGAAGGTTTGGGTAACCCACATATGTAATAAGCCTCTCTAGGTTAGTTTTAACTGAGCTGACCGTTAATCAAAGAGTTTTATATTTTTTAAATTTTATTTTAGAGCTACACTATTCAATATCTCCTTTTTTAAGAAGGTGGTTTTAGTTTAGAGAGAGTTTTGGTTAACATATTTGTTGAGCATTGCATGATTGAGAAGTATACTTTTTGATCTCATTGCACAACACCTTGGGGGAAGTGTCTTCTAACATAGCATCGGGTCAACCTAAACCTTGTGGATGAAAATGAGTTGATGGAGATAGTGTAGAAGCCCATCAAATGAACTAACTGAAAGAATTGTCCTTGATACATATTATCACTGTGAGCTCTCTCAGAGTTACCTTAAAGCTGAGTGTAAAATATTCTGCCACTTCAGCTATGAAAAAATATTATTGGGATTACTAAATTCTGGAATGAATTTAATAGCTCTCTGATAATTAAATTTTGTTTAATATTTCTAGTCAAACTATGATGAAATTGTCTCTACATTTGATGAAATGAAATTGCGGAACTCACTGTTAAGAGGGATATATGCTTATGGTTTTGAAAAGCCTTCTCTTATCCAGCAAAGAGCAATTGTACCTTGTATAAAAGGTAAATATTAATTGGCTTTTTGGCAGTTACTTGTTAGTGCTGTTGTTGCCATTTCTTTTGACAGTCTTCATACATCATTTATTATTTAAATGAATAATGTTTGCTTTATATATATATATATACACACACACACACACATATATATATATACATGTGTGTGTATCCTGCATTTTAACCCCAAAATACTTCCCAATTTTTTAGGTCATGATGTTATTGCCCAAGCTCAGTCAGGCACAGGAAAGACTGCCACTTTCTCTATTGCCATTTTGGAACAGTTGGATATGGATCTCCATGAGTGTCAAGCTTTGGTCCTGGCTCCCACTAGGGAATTGGCTCAACAGGTAACTCATTTCTTCATTTTTAATTCTCAGCATTATCCTACTAAAAGACATTCTACAATAGAAAGATACAAATGTTTTTTTATCACCATCAGTTAAATAAATGAAATGAACGAGAGATAATTATACAAAAATATGAAATTTATGCTCTATTGAACCAAAAATTGTTATGAGTCTGGGCAAAAAAACATGCTGATGTCCGAATTAGGTGAACTGTTTAACATGTGAAATAAACAGAATAAATAAAGAGTCAATGAGAATGTCCCTGTGTAGTTGTTTTTATCTTTTGTCTTTTACTTGTTTCAGTCATTAGACTGTGGCCTTTTCTGGGGCACTGCCTTGAAGAATTTTTAGTCGAATAAATCAACCTCAGTACTGGGTTGTTGTTTGTTTGTTTGCTTTTTTGGGGGGGGGGGTTAAACTTGATATTTAATATATTGGTCTCTTTTATCGAACTGCAAACTTACAGGAACATAAAGACACCAACACCAGTTGTCAATCAGTGGTGGATAACAAACACAGACACAAAATGTGTGCACATGCACACGCACACAAATATATACAACAGGTTTCTTTCAGTCTCTGACTACCAAAGCTACTCCCATGGCTTTGGTCAGCCTGAGGCTATAGTAGAGGACATTTGTCCAAGGCACTACACAGTGGGACTGAACCTAAAACCATGTGGTTGGAAAGCAAACTTCTTACCACACAGCCATGCCTGTGCTGTCCCTTGACTTACTGAAAATAGTAGCCAGACCCTTTAAATACAGTATTGTGTTGGATAACGTAGAACATTTGTAATCAATAGTTCTGACTGCTCCATTAGGAATGACTTAGAAGAAAACAACAACAGGACAAAGTTTCGTCTTAAAGGCAGCAAGCTGGTTGAATTGTTAGCGTACCAGGGAAAATGCTTAGTAGTGTTTTGTCCATCTTCATGTTCTGAGTTCAAATTCCACCAAGGTTGACTTTGCATTTCATCCTTTTGGGATCGATAAAATAAGTACCAATTGAACACTTGGGTCAATGTAATCGACTTGGCCCTTCCCTCAAACCTGCTGGCCTTGTGTCAAAATTTGAAACTAAGAAGAGCATCCAGCTGTAAAAATCCTGCCAAAACAGTCACAGAAATCTGGTGCAGGCTTCTACCTGGTTGGCTCTTGTGAAACCATCCCAACCATGCTAGTATGGAAGGCAGACATTAAACAACAACAATGATGATGATAATTAAGCCAAATATATTGTCTTCATTTCTTCAAAATTGCATCTTTCTTTAGTTTTCTTGATCTTAACTAATCTAACAATTTTATTCTCAAAATCCTCAGATTCAGAAAGTCGTTGTGGCTCTTGGAGATTACATGGATGCAAGATGCCATGCTTGTATTGGTGGAACAAATGTTCATGATGATAGGTTACAATTATGTGAAGGTGTTCACACGGTTGTTGGAACTCCTGGACGTGTTAGTGATATAATCCATCGAAAATGGCTTGGTAAGTTTACTGATTATCACACCATGACTATTTTCTCTTTCAGTAAGGTGCCAGTGGATGATCTCACTCGAGCAGTCACCTTTCTGCATGGGCCAAAGATTCTCTTAATCGAGTCATAGAATTCATATGCTTTGTTCTTGACTGCAAAACATGTATGTCTGTGTGTATGTGCATATAAAAGCATTTTTGATGTATAACAAAACAAAAATGACCTAAAGTGTTTTAAATGACTATCATGAGACTTTATTTTCCACAGTGTCTTTGTTTCAACACAATCTCAAATCAGCTTAGCTGCCAAACAAATGCAACTCTGAAGTTTAAAAACCTAATTTCAAATATTTCACTCAGAGACTTTAGTTGCCAGTTGTAGATAGTTGCAGATAAACTTTCACTGCAGCACAGTGAAAACTACCGTTTTTGGATTAAAGATTTGACTTGAATTCAGTTATTGTTTTGCCCTAGGTGGGTCCTGATCTAGATGGCCTAATCAAAACATTCCTACCATGAGCATTCTGTCTTTTATTTAAACATAATGTATTTGGGACTAAATTATATAATGTATCCCTTTTTATAATGGTAGGGTGTAATTGGAGGAAGATTTAGTTGGTGTTTGTAACAAGTTGAGCGACTGCATAGAGGCCTTGTTGGCTCCATCTGGATTCAGTAAAGTAAGCTGGTGACCATCCTGACTAGACCATCCTTCTCTTGCATTTCTGTTGTGACTGCTGTAATGTTTGTATTTATGGATCCATTTTATAAGGAAGAACAAAAATGACAGGGTAACATGTTGAAAGTTTTTTTTAACCAAGATGGTGAGTGAATATTGAGGTAATATGTTGAAATTTACTCTATAGCTAAATAAACTTAAGATGCTTTTTTTCCTAGACTTAATACAGTTGATGTTTCAATGATTTACATAACTTTTTTTCTTTTGATTTTTAGTAACTTCCCATATTAAAATATTTGTCCTTGATGAAGCAGATGAGATGTTGTCCCGAGGTTTCAAAGATCAAATCTACAGTGTTTTTAGATACATGCCCCAGAATGTTCAGGTTAGTCAGTTTATTTACTTCCAACTCTAATCATTGACAGTCTGTCTTGTCACACTGGTTTATGAGTCAAATGTTGCTGCAGCCTCAGTCATGTCAGTTACAGCAAAGCACATGTGTTTAGCTTTTCTAGAGGTCAAACATTCTGCAGTTACCTGAGATTTGTGAGTTAAATTTAGATAAATTAAACTCTCTGATACACTTATGCATATATGTAAGAGAAATAGACTTAAATTTTTTTTTTTTAAAGTACTAATGCAAATAATGGGTATGGACAAAATCTAAAAGAATATGATCGTGTTAATGCAGTAAATTGGCAGAGTTGGTGAAACATTAGGTAGGATGCTTTGAATTTGTTCCAACTCTGTGATCTGAGTGTGAATTTATTTAAGGTCATCTTTACCTTTTGTTCTTTTGGGATTGAGATAAAATACGATAGGACAGTGAGTTGATGGAGTTTCTAGTGTCAGTTTCTGTTCTGACTGCATTATAAGTTCAAATCCTGAACCATCACTGAAAAAAAAATTCTATTTCTATTAGGAGTTGCAACTGACAAAGTTTGCTTGGCAATTACATGAGTCTGGGTTTGATCCCTCTGCACAATGCCTTGAGGAAAGGCTTTGGGAAGACAAACTGTGTGAAACCCTTCAGTCTATGTACTTGTTCTTTAGTGTTAGACTTAATTTATCATCTTGTTTAACTCTTAAATTCCTGTAGTGCTTTCATTATAATCATTTTAATGTCCACTTTTCTATGCTTGCATAGATCAAAAGAAATTCATTAAGGCAGCCTGATGCATTTCTTGTTGCCAACCTTCACCTATTTCCAAGCATGGTTATAATCCTAGTTTATCAAGTAATGAACAGCCCAAACATGGTTAAAGGAAGGTTTTTGTTTTAAAGATTTACTTTTCTTTTTTATGATGTCTGAATATCTTGGGAATATTGTGATGATTTATTATTACATGCCTTAGACATTAGTATACCACTAAATACTGTCTTCATGTAGTGCTCAAAAATACAGTGCATTGTAGTGCTTTCCTGCTAATGATTGGATTTGTGCATTTTGTTAGTATTCAGTGACATCATTTCTTGTAGAAGACCTTTGTTTACAGCAGTGAGCACAATATTATTGGTACCTCTACACTGAATCTGCATATCAGAGTCAACTGAGAATTAGTAGTTAACTGCTTTTACTAGGTACAAAATGCAGTAATGTGGTAGTAGCATGTACCCTTTCAATCTCAGATAATTATTACCATTTCTGCCTTTGTCGTTTCAACAGGTGATATTATTGTCAGCCACTATGCCACCAGATGTCTTTGAAGTCACCAGACAATTTATGAGGAAGCCTATTAAGATTTTAGTGAAAAAGGAAGAGTTGACTCTGGAAGGTATCAAACAATTCTTCGTTCACATTCAGCAAGAGGTGAGTCAGATATCAGTTTCTATTTATTTCTACATTTTTAAATGTCTATTTGTGACAAGAGTCATAATTGTAGACTGCATTTTGAACGAATCACATTAATATTGTTTTACTGTTTTCTTAATATCATTTCACATGAATGTAGATCTGGTTGATTTGTTGGCATATAAATGCTAATTTCATCCTCCACATCCATTACTACACAGCTCAGCTAAACTTACAATTATCATTTTACAGGTAATTAACTGTTTCCTTGAAAGAGGAAATGTGTTTTTAATGTCTAACACTTTTGCTATTAGTCTAAGTATAAAAATACACTCTCTATGTATTATATGAATGTAAACTGACTTTGCATTTGATAGTGAGATTTTTCATTTCAAAACTAGTCTAATTAGTTACAAATAAATGTAAAGTTATTTAAATTTCATTTAACCCTTTTACTGTTGAAATACTCTTTCTTTGTTATTTTGAAAATTAACTGTTTTTATTAAGCTGTGATTAGGACAAATTAACACGAAATTTTGATGGAAGGTTATGATTGAGATAACTTTAAAACAGGAAATTTGTACCATAGAACCAAAAGCAGTCTCAAGAGGCATGATATTAAAAGGGTTAAATGATGCTATATAGCCAGTAGTCAACTGGGATTTATAACAGAATTATGGTATGGAATTGTGCACATTATTGAATTTTCGATTGAACATGAAATACTAGAATCTATTACTGTTTAGAGAAAACTACAAAATGAAATAAATTTAGACAAGCATAAATAAATATACAATTGCGCATTAGCTAATAAAGCAGGATTTTTCACTCACCTTGAAGATAAATTGAAATTTAAGGTGAAAAGATAAATTTCAAAAAGTGTTTTATAAAATTGACACAAACTAAATTAAATTATATAATGACATAGATTAATATTTACATCATGAAAGGTATAAAGGGTTGGTGAATGGCTTGTGAGGGTCATGCAAGCCATATACCGAGATAGTCAGCAAAGTGAGAGCTAGCAATGAGTGGAGCAACATGTTCCAGGATTCATTCTTCATATCTTTTGTGGTTCTCTTGTGAAAACTCCTCCTATAGGCTGTAGTAGATTTAGTGACCTGGAAGTAAAACCTTTAATCAAAAGGACTCAAAGTAAGCTTAGAAAAGACTTATTTTATGTGGTTTACATACAAGAAGTATATGGAATCACAAGTGGCCTATTGAAGAGGTTAGACTTTGTATGCATCAGACACAGTAATAAGAGCATGTGGAGATTTTTAACTACCTGGATGGCTTCCTAGTTGTAGTTGGTAGCTTTTTGTTACCCAGGAAACAGAATTAACAGTAGAAATGAGTCTTGAAAGTTTAATACCCAGAACAAAACTTAGTGGGATAAGGTCAAGGACTTATTCTCTTCACTCTTAACTTAAGGTTTCTCTTTGAGTGACTTCACTTTGAAGTGTGATGCTGCATTAGAGCAAAAAATTAAGAAACCGTTCTTTGCTAGATGGGTAATGTTTGTGTAGATGAATCACAACATAAATGAGTTGCACCAAAAAAGTCGAACTGCACTCTTCAAAACTTGCACCAAGAATAAGGACAAGTTAAAATTACTACCTGCTTTTATAGCAAGTTGATGGAGGTAGTTTATCCCGTTCCCCTCTGACTTTTAGTTCATGCAATTGAAAAAACCACATTATTCATGGGATGACCCAGTACATATAGATGTCTTTAATGTTTCATGTTTGTTTATCATATTGCTATTCTTTTTCTGTAATTTCAGGAATGGAAACTAGACACGTTAATAGATTTATATGGAACTCTGACAATCACTCAAGCTGTTATATTCTGTAATACTCGTAGGAAAGTAGATTGGCTCACTGATCGGATGTTGGCAAAAGATTTCACTGTTTCTGCTATGGTAATTCCACTATTGTTTTTGTTGTTGTAGTTAATATTATTCTTATTGTATTCAACTTCATTATGCAACCAGTTGATAATTTTATAAAGCCTTGTGTTTTTGAAAATAAGTCACTTGTCATTTCTTTTTCCAAGACATCAGGTACAGGCATGACTGTATGGTCAAGACGTTTGATTCACAACCACATGGTTGTAGGTGAAATACCATTGGACAGCAACTTAAGTGACTTCTATAACTTTGGGTTAGATAGAAACTGTGCTAAAGCCTGTCATAGAATGTATTTGTTTTTGGTGCAGCACCACTGGTTAAAAAAGGCAGTACTGTGTTAAAATATAGACTGATAAAATGGGGTGCATGCACACACACAGACTTTCATACAGTTCATATCGCCAATTTTACAGTTGAAGGCTTCAGTAGAAAACACTTTCTTAGAATAAGATAACTTGAGACCCTGTGCTAACAGTTTATCATATTGGTTTCAAATTTTGGGACAAGGCCAGCAATTTTAGGGGCAAGGATAAATTGATTATGTCAGCTCCAGTGCTCAACTGGTACTTACTTTATAGACCTTGAAAGGATGAGAGGCAAAGTCAACCTCTGCTGCATTTGAACTCAGAATGTAAAGATGGCCAAAATAAAATGTCGCTAAGCATTTTTCCTGGTGTGCTAATGATTCTGCCAGCCTGCCACCTTATAACTGTTTTATCATATTGAAACTCTTACTAAACTTATTAGATCTAGCATTTATATGAAATTTGGGCATTGTGTAGTCCCTGCAGTTGTTTCTTAAGTGTTTGTATATCTGTTCCTCACTTAATTCTTAGGCATCTATGGATGAAGAGCTGTTTTTTTCTTTTCATTCTTCTAAGCAAGGATTAGACAAATATATTTTTGTGGCATTGCTTTACAGTCAGATGCCCTTCCTGTTGCTAACCCTTTGTTGTCTTTCAACTAAAGGTTCTCTCTATTTTATCCCTCATTGAAAATGCAGAGCCACCAGATTATTTGTTGGCAGGAAAATGATGCCACCACATGTAGCTCAGTAATTTTTGACACTCAAATGTTAACATACACAGCCATATATATAGTTCAAATTTACAGAAAATAAAAGTCCAAGACAGGTGAAGGAACAACTAGCAGGTATATTAGTTTAACCCTTGGGAAGAATGGAAAAGTCTTTGACAGAAAGGATTAAGCAGGAAAAAAACAGAGAGAAAAAAGTATTTAGGGCTTAATGGTTGAACATGATGAAATGGCCCTATATATATGCATGCACACATTGGGCTGCCTTCTACATTCATTCACTATCAAGGCATTGGTCATCCCATAGCTGCAGTTGAAACACTTACCCCAGGTACTGAATAGTGAAATTTGACCCAAAACCATATGTTTGTGAAGCATATTTTTTAAACCACACAGCCATGCTTTGTTAAATAATTCAGACATGCCACAAGACTAATATTTAATGAATGTAACATTAAACTGCTAATAAAAATGTTTCTTTTTGATTGTTTGGCAGTTTCAGGCCCTCTTAAACAAAAAATAATTATCTCTCTTCTAACATGAGAAATTTCAAAACTTAAGCAAGGGAATCTTAGTTTTTAAGGCTTACATATTTTTCAATGGAATATTGATTTTTTTAAAAACTAATTCCCTCTTGCTACAGATCACTCAATTTGAAGTAGAATTGAAGGTTTATTCCATCCTTAACTAGAGTTA
The DNA here is from genome assembly GCF_001194135.2 of Octopus bimaculoides. Lineage (NCBI taxonomy): Eukaryota > Metazoa > Mollusca > Cephalopoda > Octopoda > Octopodidae > Octopus > Octopus bimaculoides. Next base: position 54,437,941 of record NC_068999.1, read on the forward strand.
GAAGGGCATTGGCACAATGACTGCTGTAAGCTTTGACCTTTCAAGAAATTAGTCAGAAATAATCTGGTGTCTTCATAAGTATTGTGTGTTAATTGATGAATAATTATTATATCTATTTGTAGCATGGTGAGATGGACCAGAAGGAAAGGGATATGATTATGAGGGAGTTCCGCAGTGGATCTAGTCGTATCCTCATAACTACTGATCTTCTTGCGAGAGGGATTGATGTTCAGCAAGTGTCTCTTGTCATTAATTATGATTTACCTACAAACAGAGAAAACTACATTCACAGGTGAGTAGTAAAAGTCCTAAATCATCTTTCACCCGTAAGTCATCTTTCGTTTAGCACAGTATTTGATATGCTCTTCTTTTTTGTTTTCCAGAATTGGTAGAGGAGGACGGTTTGGTCGCAAAGGTGTTGCCATCAACTTCATCACTGAGGATGATGTTCGAATTCTCAATGATATAGAACAATTTTACAACACTTCCATCATAGAGATGCCAACGAATGTAGCTGACTTGATTTAAGGTTGCCCCTCTTGCTGTTCGGAAAGACAACATGCATTGCTTGTCATTCAAGACATCAAATATACCTTTCTCTTTCTTTTTATATTTGAAATATGTACAAACTGCTTTTCCTTTCCAACAAAGACAAGGGCTTTTTAATTGTTGACACTGCCCATGCACGCTCAAGTTCTACGTGTATTTTCTCCCCACTCCCATCCCTAAAGTGTATTAATCAATTTCTGATTTTTAAAAATTTTTTATGTTATGGATTTAATATAGTTTAATACAGTTTAATGTTTACACTAAAACACATGAAAAGTGTGTCAGGAAACTTCGACATTCAATTAAGCTAGCATCTCCAAGATATTCGATTAAAATTTCTAATGTAAAAGGTAAATTTCCATTCAGACCTCATAAGGTTATACTTGAAACAGTTTTCAGAACTAAGTTCTCAAAATTGAATTCTCACATATATATATATGTATATATATATATATATATGTATATATATATATGTATATATATATATGTATATATATATATGTATATATATATATGTATATATATATATGTATATATATATATGTATATATATATATGTATATAT
>NC_068999.1:54442745-54475274 GCF_001194135.2 Octopus bimaculoides
TATATATATGTGTATATATATATATATGTGTATATATATATATATATATATGTGTATATATATATATATGTGTATATATATATATATATATATGTGTATATATATATATATATATATGTGTATATATATATATGTGTATATATATATATATATATATGTGTATATATATATGTGTATATATATATATATATATGTGTATATATATATGTGTATATATATGCGTATATATATATATAAAATATATGTAATACACACATATATGGAGAAATCTCTTTTATTCTTTTTAATGAAATATTGCTATTTAGATTTTCTTTTGAATTTTGCTGATTCTAAAAGCTGATAGTTTTCACTACAAATTTAAATTAAATGAATCGGTGATAAACCTTTTGTGTTTAAAGACTGTATCGTAATTTGTATAAATAAAGAAATTTTTATATTTGAAAGTGTCATTCAGTATTGCTGGCCAGAAATCTTCAGCTGCAGAATTATATGTGATCTCTTCAGGTCACTAAAAACACATTTTCACCCCCCAACAACATTTTATGTTTTTTTAACTTTAAATTTCTCTTGTAACTATTATGTCTGTGAGTCTAATTTAATAAAATCTCTATAACTAGCATTTGAACTGATGTTGGGCAATGAACATTATGATTTTTTTATCTTTTATTAATAATTTTATTTTTAAACTATTAAAAAGGTAACTACTGATTGTCAGTTCTGTTTTCCCTTTATTGGTGTGTGTTGAAGGAGTAGGGGTCACATCTTGTAATAAATGTTTTAATGTCTTTAGAGGTGATTATTTTGCCAACAATGAACAAGTTGCAAATATGACTCTAAAGGATTTTTTATTATTTAAATACATGTGTATTTCTTGTAGAAGAGATACATGGCTGTTCACAGCGGTGGGCACTGTTAATCGAAAAGTTAACTTCATTAATCTGTTAACATTAACTTTTATTGAAAAAAGGTATATCTACATGCTATTGTTTTTAGCTTTATCCATTTTGAGTTCCACAGTCAATATATATATTATCATCATCATTCTTTAACATGCATTTTCCATGCTGGCATGGGTTGGATGGTGTAGCCAGAGCTGGCAAGTCGGAGAGCTGCACCACGTTCCAGTCTGGTTTGGTTTGGTTTCTATGGCTGGATGCCCTCGCTTTACAGTGTGTGTGCAGGGTGCATTTACGTGCCACTGGCATAGGAGCCTTGCATGTGATGCTGGCACGAGTGCTTTTTACATGGCACCAACACAGAACTTTAGCAAGCCAATCCTCTTCACCAAGGGGAGCAGCTTCAACACTTCTATCGATAACTGACTCCTAGCTGATCTCTTAGTTTAGATCTTCCTTGTTTGCGTGAGCTTGGTATCCGATGACAGCAAAGTCTGTGTTCTCAGCAATGAGAGTGCATGTGACTCCACAGTCCAAAGCTGGAAGCAGATACATGTCACAGTGATAGTCTGTTGACTGGGTTGAAGTGGATGCTGCCCTGTGACATCCATCTCTTTCAGCTTTGAGACTCTGTCATTGGTCCTCTTTGAAGACAGCTGCCGCTCTGTCTGTGGCAGAGGCTTCAAGTTAGCAAGGTCTAATGCTACTCCATTTGAAGTTACTTTTCAGAGTGCCTTTGTACCTCAGTTTAGATCTTGTTTGCATGAGCTCACTGTACAACAGCTGTCTGGGTACATGGTTGTCAGTCATTCTGATGACATGGCTAATCCAGTATTACTGGGCCTTCAGCAACATTGACTCAATGCTTGTTGAACACTACATATACACAATAACAAGCGAGAGACAACAAAGAAATTTTTGAACATGCACAAGTCTCATCCCTTTGTCAGTTGTCGGCTGACCCCACATATACAGATCACCATTTGTATGTCTCAATAGTCTTGCTCAAATAGTTTGGGGAATAACACTCGCACAGAACACAAGTTATAAATGTACTTTGGCTTTTAATGTTAAGAATTATCTAAGAGCAAGGTTTAGATGTAGCCACAGTCATGTGGTTAAGTTTACTTTGGAATTATGGGTTAATTCCCACTGTTTGGGAATGGAACCATAGTTCATTGGTTGGCTGACCAATACCTTGTAAGTGAAAATTAGTAGCTGACATTAAGAAACCCATCATGTGTGTGCTTGTGTTTTCTACTTCTCTTGATATTTGCATGCTGATTGAATACAAAGTCACCATTCATACAAATGGTGTCATTTGTTAACAATCTTTCACAAAAACATGCTTGGACATTGAGTTGTATATTACTCAAAGGACTATGAAAAAAAGCAATATGTTTCAAGACAACAAAATGTTGGCAACAGGAAGAGCATTCAACTGTTCAGTCTGACCCATACAAGAATGAAAAAGTGAACTTTGAAATGAAGATAGGATATATATATTTATATAGGTGCACAGTACCAAAATTCATGTATGTATAATATATATATACATATATTTGTTTTGCAAGATTTTTGATGTGAAATCGTGTGTTGAAACAGAGGTTGTTGTACTTGGGGACGGTCATATTGCCAGTTTAGCCAATAAAAACACATGCACTGTATATTTGGTGTTAATTTGCTTCAGCTTTATATTACATTAATCCTATTTCGACCATGGCTTCTATGTGAGAACCCCTGAAACTGCCTCCTCACAAGAGTTTGAGGCTTCAATGGGCCCAAAAGTACACAATGTTAGACACGAGTTGTGTTCTGTCCACTGACAAAACTAGGGCAACCCTGATGGTTGAGCAAATGGTTGGGTCTATTTTGGAGATGAGCAATCACCAACATTTACGACATCAATAACAGGTTGGTATCATTAGGGACAGACTTGTGTGGCCCAGTCAGGGTACCTAAAGAGGTTAAAGTGACTGCAGCTGCCTACAGCAATCTCCTGAAGGAGGCCTTGGATCTCTGGCTAGATGACATACTGCTGTCACTTCTAAGGAATCTCGTATTCATGCATGACAACACTCCCTCCCACTCTGCTATGACCACCCAAATATTCCTAGGGTCTTCTCGCATACAACGTGAAATGTTGATGGTGTGGCCGCTAGCATCTCCAGATTTCAACTCTATCGAAAATCTTTGGTCCATCATTAAACAAGATGTTTAAGCTGACGGACACCAATTTATGTCAAAAGATGTCTTATGGGTGACCATCAAAGCTGCAGCAGAGGTAGTCCAATCTACAACTATTAAGAAATCGACAGATTCTGTGACTGATAGGGTTTTTGAAGTTATCTGTTGAAATGGCATTCGTTATGTCAATAATGAATGCCATTTCATCTTACTGTTAGTGAAAATAAAAGAATTTCTGGAATAAGAAGTACATGTAAATTTTTCAATGTTTTGTAAATAATATTGATATAAGTTTGTAAATGTAGTATCATTGGCTTTGATTAAATTTTTATAACTATAATTCAACTCTCTAGTGGAAAAAAAAAAATTCTCATTTTTGAAGGCACAAATGCCTACATGCTCTATCACTGTGATGTCTTAGCTTTGAGATTTTGATTAAGTGATTGTTTATTTTTAGAATGACATTATAGGGTAGGTGTGAGAGACCAGATCTAGCCAGTTAGAACATAAAACAGATAGAATATTTGGGCCTGATGTGGTCAATTTAGAGCTAAAGGGTTAAACAAAATGTGTGAGGTCTCTGATAGTTCATGGTTTTGACCGGATACACTGTTCTCTATAATTAATAAATCGCTAGTCACTTTTTACTAGTTTAATAAATATTGATATAAAAGCAAATAAGAACCAAAGTACTGTGGTTGATATAATAACCAACTACGGAACTCTTGTGGGTATTACACTTGTCCAAAGACTGAAACAAGAAAAAGAATTAAAAAATATATCTATTCCTTATGAGACATCAAAAATGAATGAGCAGAATTGTTTATAGCATGTCTGACAAAATGTCCTGCAGTATTTCTGCCAGCTCTTTACTCATGTTCAAATACCACCAGGCTTAACTCTGCTTCTTATCTTCAAGGGTTGATATAATCGACCACACATTCACCTCTACCCTCAAAATAGCTGGCCTTGAGCATAAAAATTTGAAGCAATAATAACGGAGACCTAGCTTGAATGCTTGCAATAGAGTGGACTCTGCTGAAAACATATGCACGATGTTCAACCAAGTTATCAATCAGTAGGTTAGTTAGCCATACACTAGAGAAACCGGGAAACTGGATATCCCCAATCAGAATTTAAAATTTTTTATCAACTCTTGATTTCATTTCCAGAAATGACTTCCAACCTGCTCCCTTCTAAAATAGATTTGAAAAAAGAATTAAAATACCTAAAATTACCAAGATTAAGACCTGTTAGCCCTCATTTTATATCCAGCTGTGTAATGTAACAACTGTTGATTCCATATCCAGATCTATTGACCTTTATATCTGTATGCAATAACGGTCTGTTGACTGCCTTTACATTAAAGTATAAGACTAAGATCTTTTCATCCTCATTTTATTATCAGCTGTATTATATAGCAAGTTCTAAGAATGTTCACTATATATCTAAAGGAATTGTAACAAGATCCGTTAACTCTAAAATAACAAGATCTGTTAGCTATTACTTTAATATTAGTAGTATCATGTAACAAAATCTGTTAACCTTTACTTGAACACTGTGTTTTATAATGTTAAAATGTTGAACTTCTCTTTATCTAGATACAACAAGTCTGTCGAGTCACTTGCATTCTTAATTCAGCCAAGCTTAAAATTAAAATTTAACCTGATGCAGTTTACGGTGGGAAGAGTTAATAAAAATTTTTAAAAATAATAATAAAGCTTGTAAAATACCAATATCTTTAATTGCTAAATCGTAAGGCAAACTCCGACGGCTCCTTCTGTGTTGCTTCACAAACTTCATTTAAAATGTGAATACAGTTCAGAACAGAAAACAATGGCTGGATTTGTAAGTAGGTGTGAACTCTGATGAAGACATTGTTTCCTAAATAGTAAACTCAACAAAAACGTAAAAAACTAATACATTTCTGGGAAAACTATTTTAGTCGAAGACATATATCGACGCTGTCTCACCTCATTTTCAGCACTAGAATGAACAGATCGCTGATCAAAAGCGTTTCAGCATTGACTATACCGTCTTCTTCTCTCCTTCTGAGGCATGGTTTCAAGACTAATGTATTTTCTTTCAGATTGTTTTTAGTGAAAACTGGTCGCTATTTCTAATAGATCAACATGTTGCTACTTAAAATGAGGAAGTCGTAGAAAACAGCGAGTTCATGTTACAGATCGAACAGACACATTCAATGGTTGATTTTGATATATATATACAAACACTTTAGACAACCGACCGCTTACTGATGTGTCTTTCGAAAGGGATTTTTCTCATCAAAATGTAACTTCCTTTTTACGTCACACATTCTACTTCAAAATCTTGGAACAATAAAGTTCAGACCACTTTCAATTAGCAACCAAACCAAGATTTTTTTCATTTATTTTTTGCTCATTTAAGTTCTTCCGTTGAATTTCAGGTTAATTAATTTATATTCTTAGATAAAAGAAACTGACACCAGAGATGACTCGTTTAGTTGTAGCCACCAAGTTTCCATGCGCTTTCAATATTAATGTGTCCAACTTACAACACGTGTAAAAATGATTCGGTAATGAAATAAATCCATTGTTCGTTTATTCATTTAGAGGCAGATTCAATTTCTTGATTAAATAAAATATAGTAAATTTAAATTAATACGACACCATACTTTTCTACACTGTAGAGTAGTAGCAAAGTACAAGAACTTTTTCCATTGTTTGGTTTCTAAGTCTGAATAACTGTTCTGATTTTAATTAATTACCCTTAAACACTATTCTAGTACAATACTGGACACTATAATTAAGTGGTTGTAATTACAATACATATTAAAAAAAACAGAGAAAAGCGCCTACTCAAAGAGACAGACATATCTATATAGGACTCTTTCGTTAATTGTGAGAATTATCAGGGCAAATGAGTGACAGCAGAAAGAAGAAGAAAAGCGAGAAAAAAAAAAACGATGAAAATGAATGAGGGAACAATTCGTTGTTTGCCAGACAGGTTTATTGATACTAATACCACTTTAGACAATTTTGAAGTAGCATACATACCAAATTTCACTGGCTTTAAATGTCCTCCTCTAACACCAGAATATAGGAAATAAATTAAATGGATATAACAAAAAAAGAAAAAAAATATCGAGGAGTTTGGAATAAAAAAAAAATATTTGGCGTGAAATGTTAGTGGATATGGCTGAAGACAAAAATTGTAGGAAGAAATGAGAGTAGTTAGCTAATGATGTAGAAGCGAATACGGATGAATGTACGTACGTACGTATATATATGTGTGTGTGTGTATATATGTATATATATATATACATGTATGTAAAGAAGAATGAGCGGCAATGTAAGAGTGGACGTTTGTGAAGGGGAAGCAGCTGTAGTAACTGATGGCAGAAAGATGAAAGAGGATGAGAATAATAATACAGAGTTGAGGAAAGAGTGAAAAAAAGAGGGAGGAAAAGGCTTAAATAATGCTGTTTAGTTTATGACGTTAATATCTTCTATAATTAGACGAAAGTGCGTAGATATTCATTGCGCAGGTCGAGTGAACCACCTATTGCGCATGCGTAATGGCGTCATAATGAAAATTAAAGCTAGCAATTTTGTTTTCCTAACTTGATTTCTAGAAAATATATTTATTAATTTCAAACTAATTATTTCGATAATTACATTCGTTGCAATAACTTTTAATTATTCTATATTTTTACAAATTTTTCTAGTTTATTTTTAACTGTCATAATCAAGGTTCTAAAAAATCTCAATCATCGGCTTATTTAATATACGAAAGCTGCGGCTTCGAACTAGAATAGAACTCTGTTCTAATCCACGTGTGGCAAGTCAAGAAGGCTACCAGCGGGTCCTTTATACTCGAAGTTGATAATATGGGGTAAGTATGGTACATTCCGGTATATTTTAATCATTTTTAATATCTTAAGAACTCCAATAACGACGTTTAATAACATTTAATTAGTGTTGTAACAGTGAAATGCTAGTGGATATGGCTTTTTGTTCGCCCCATCTTCATCTTCTGATTCGGTGTAGTCGGAGTGTCTGCTTCCACTCAGGTTTTGCTATGGCCGCCATCTCACTCCAACTCCATCTCCATCTCTCCAACAACTCACTACGCCTGCTTTCAACCATTCCGCAACCCGGAGAGCTTATATTAACTCATAGACACATATATTACTTTAATCAATTGTTGGGCATTGTATACTTGTTTAAACCTCATTAAGAACATTGGGAAAGAAAATAGATCGAAATTAAGAATCATTTTAGTATTTTTCTATTGTTAGTTTTGCATACGAAAATAAATGAACTATGAAAAGTCTGGTGCTTTTTTTTTCCATTTCCAATTTTTCTTTCTTTTTCTATTTGTCTCGTCTTTACAATGCCCTTTGCTATTTTTTTTTTCACGAAAAAATATTTGTTGATTCATTTGAGAGAAAAAAACTATTTCTGGCGAGTTATATATGTGTGTGTAGTTTTTTCTTCCTGTCGTGATGGAAGGTGTCTCTATGTCTCTGAGGAAGAAAGGAATTACAAGAGCATATGTAATGCCAGCTCTTCATCATCATCATCTCTCTGACATGGATGGCCGACCGGTTTTTTTTCTCTTTCCCCATAATGGACATCCATATCGTATAACTTTCTGCCGATTAATATATTATATAATAATTTCCTCTGTCGCCTTCCCTCGTACTTTATATTGGGATATGGGTATTTTAATTTTTTTGTTTTCGCTGTCTTAACCGGGGAAAATTTATTCGGTGTGTAATATACATATCGATGTCTATATTATGTATGCGTAGCACCGATGTGTGTCTATAGCTTAGCTGTGTATATATATACATTTCTGTCTTTACGCAATAAAATCTACAAGAAGTTTACTACACTCTTATCCAATGTGTAGTATGTTCTAACTATGGTTACAGATGGCGGATTGTCTTCAACAAGGAGTGCCGTGAGAGAGGGAGGGTGACACTGTATTCCTAACATGGCAGGAAGAATGTGGGCGAAGATATTTGAACAATGTTATTTTTTGTGTATGTTTTAGAAGCCATATCGACAATTTTTATAGTTAATGTCTTCGAACGAGCCGCCGAGGGAATCCTTCACTTGTTTAACACATTAAATTTGTTTCCTGGTGCTTTAACGCGTTAAAATGCCGCTGGAGTCTGACTTTGCTGCCTTCGATTTTCCCGTGAAGGCAGAGAGTGTTGGACAAAAATACTAGTAATTTACTGAGGTAAAGCTCATCTCTACAATACTGACAGTGTTTCCTTACAATGTAGATGATTCAAATGCAAACTTCGGTGTTGTTTGATAATGGACATCGGTGTTTGAAATAAACTTCCATTATCTCGTTCCTTTTTGAAACCCCGCACCAATTTAAAGCATGTGAATAGATGTTAGAATTTTCTCTCCCCCCCCTCTATCCTTTGTGTTATGTACTGAGTGTTTCCCATTTTAATATATTAAAAAAAAAATGAAAGTAAATATATTTCATTCAGTAGACAACTGTTTGGAACTTTTCAAACTCATTACACATGCATGCGTGCGTGAGAGTGATGGGCAGTGACATCCATAGTATTTCGATGTTCCTTTTTGTATTTTTCAGGTCAATGGATGAAAATCTACAACAATCCGATAGTCGCGGCGCGAGTTGTGATCTAATAGAGGTATGTGTAACTTAAAACCGAAATTCTGGAGTTTCTTGACGTCTAGCAATTTATTTATTTCATAAAGTTTTACTACTAATTAAGAAAAAAATCATTTGAAGGGCACGTTTTTAACAGCCTGTTGTGATTGTCTTTAAAGAATTCTCAAATCACGTTTGTTTGTAATGGATTTGAAATTTTCGCTTTCCTTTCCCTAACCTTGTTTAGCTCCAGTCGAGCAGATGTTATCGAAGGCGTCCCTCTCATAATCATTCAATATTATTTATAAAGGGCTGTCTTTTTTTTTTTAAAGATGATAGGATGCTACCCGGGCGGGGTTGCTATTTCAGTGCTACTTAAATACAGAGGTCCCGATGCATCTATGTAACGATATGAAGGGAGGGTTAATTTTAGGATTGGTTAGGGTTAAGGTGTCATTACACGTCCGCACATTTAAAATGTTTTGTACGTAACACTTGTATTTAAGTAGTACCACTAGTTCTACCAGTTCGAGCGCGTCTTCGATGATCTGTTATAGCACAAGTGATAGTAATTTTGTGGCTTGCTTTAGTGGCAACTCGCACCGTTTTCGGTCCCTTCTGGATTAAATTTGCACTGTACTTGGCTCTTCTCAGAAACTTTGGTTGTAAATCTGTGGTGCTAATTAGTGATCAAATAGACCCGATTTTAAACTTAATTCAGCCAAAGCTACTGTCCCTTTTAAAAAGAATATGACCTGCTTAGTAAAACAGTTTTTAAAAGGAGTAGTGTTCATACTTGATCATACATACATAGATTTGTTGTGGGGTGGGCAGTACCTGAGGCTTTTGTTGACTCTCTTAGACTAATACGGTTAAAACCTGGACTTGAACATCTGTATGAAAAATTTGGGCAGAGAAGTATTCAGGGTCTGGACTAATGCTGTTAACACTGAACTCTGCTAAAGATGTTCAAAGACCAAGTGAGTTTATTAAAACTACCATGTAGTATTAGATGTTAATAATGATGCACTCTTCATTATTTTTATTGTGAAGTTTGAATGGTTTCTGCTTTACTGTTCATTTTGTTTAATGTGGTCTGTCAATCTCTGTTCGTTGGCCCTCACAAGCTACATTGCACTACTTACAAAACCATCCTGAAATAAGGTATAGCCATTCTTGGAGCACTCATAATTGCAGATCAAATCCGATACATATGTTTGTGAACTAAATATTACTCTTTTTTTTTTTTCTGAGTTAAATGTGTGACCATACTAGGGTTCACGTGATTGAAAGCTAGTTATGTCTAATGTCCAAGCTAAGTAATGTGTAATGAAGAGTTAGTTTTTTTTAATTTAATTTTTTACAATAATAAATACCTTATATTCTTATAAGTATGCTTACATTGAAGATTGTACTGCTCAATGTCTAAGTAGAGCAAAATTTCTTACATAAGTGTCGATACAAAGTAATCAGAAAATAAAATTGACAATAATAAAACACTTATTTGTTTTTATCTGACAGAAAAAAATGTTATAAATACATAGCACACATACAGTACCAACATGATTTGCTCCACAGAATTGCAGAGGAAATATGGACTGAATGGTTTCTTTTTTCACTTCCTGAACATTTAAAATGCTGTCTTAGCTTAAGGTTCTGATTTCCAAAAGGCTTTTTTTAATTTGAAATTTAATCAGATCCTAAATATTTTGTTCTAAACATAAATATCAAAATTTGTTTTTCAAATACATGTTACAGGAGCTTTAAAAATCCATAGTGATAAAACACTTTTTTATTTATTTTTTTTGTGGCAGCATTGCCTATCTATGCCCCCACTATACAGGCTCAAGAGTAAAACTGAGTGTGTCATACATATATAAAAAAAAAATGGTTGTGAAAATCACAAACATCACAAGTGCTCTTGTATGACTTACACCAGTAAAGTTGAAAGCTTGCTCTCAAATCGTTTAACATGCATGAAAGTTTTCTTTTCTTTTTTTTTTTTTGTTGTATTTTCTAAGTTTTCTATGTATTTTTTTTTTCAGCAATTGTAAATCTAACTAAACACTTCATAATACTAAGGAAAATATGCTGTGTATTATACTTAAAACATTTTTCCTTGGTATTTTCAATGCCCATAATTTGTGGTGCTTATTGTATATAGATAAGTATAGTAACTGGCTTTGGTTATGTGACTGGTATATTGAGCAAGGCTTATCGAACAGAATTTCAGTCACTGCAAATCCCTGTCTAGGTGGTTGATCCCAGGATTGAAAGACCAGCAGGGTCCCTTGGTGAGTGAATAGTGAATGAAAGTTGACCATTTCCAGTTGTTGGGTTCATAAGAATTTGCAATTTCACTGAAGCCTCAAACCAAGAGAAAGAAAGCAAGCAAAGACTTGTGTTACCATTCACAAAAAAGATCTTTTTACAATTGCGAATTTTTAAGTACCTCAGTTAAAATTAGTTGCCAGATGTTGGGAGTTCAGCCAGATTTTGCATACTGGCATTCACGAAGCAAAAGGAATGATGCAGCATTCTCATAGTCAACGTGGGCCCCACTGCAAGATCATGGTACTTGTGGGAGGAGGGAGATGCTGCAGTGTTATCTCATCTTTGACATGGACTCCTTGCAAAGGTCTGCCTTTATAAGTAGCAATCCTGTTCTTAGCTCATAATAGTAATTAGTGCTTATAACATGTTGATGTTGAGCTGTAGGTAAGTTCATGTGGTATGAGCTTAGCTGGTAATAAATACAGCATCTCTGCATACAATGGTATGAAAGGCTATTGGTTATGATGTGGTGGTGGTGGGGTGCTTTCTTTGTATTTAGAAGTGGTCAGTGCCTTATTTGGTGTGATGCCTGGTGTTGGCACTGTTCGTGTGTCTAATCCATAACAGTAGTGTGAATATCTTGTTGGCAGCATTGAATTAAGCACAATTGAAATGCTTTACAAAACAAGATTTATATTTAGCTTAATTTTTTTTTTAGGGTTAAGCTACAAAATATGAGTATCGTTCGTGTTTGCTTTCCAATTTTATTTTTAATGAAAACAAATAGCGAGTTGATGACAATTATTAATATAAATGCCCACATCACTTCTAGAAGCAAAAATATAGTTCCAACAGAAATAGCAGTCACAAAAGATGGGCACAACAATTGTCTACATAAATGATGATGGTTTTGAGGTTCAAACCTTAATTTTACATTTTGATCTAATAGAAGAATTTCGGTTTTGTGTCTGGTTTGCAAGATTCTTTGTGTGTTGAAACAAATTTTATTGTGGAATTGAACCAGTGCATGTGTTAATAATATTAACATAATGACTCTCCCTAGATACAGCAAAATGGAAGAATTTATTCCAGAGAAATTTCAAAATAAATAAAATGCCTTCTGAATATTTTATGTGCTCAATGTAGAACATAAAATTTGATTACTTCCTAAAAACCTATTTTAGTTGTTAGGTTACTACTGTTCAACTTAACATATTTCCTTGCAAACTAGACACAATATATCATTTAGTCATTGTTGGTAACCTATAAATTGGAGGCCATCTAAATTTGGATATAACCTGTTGTGTGTGTATGTTTGTTTTTTTTTCCTCTCCTTTCTCTCTTCCTGAAGTTCAATACTTTACATAGCAATTTACTAATTGCAGGTTTCTCAAATATATTTTCAAATGTAGAAGAAAGGTTTGATGATTTGAATGATGTTAGGTAGAAACGTTTAGAATCATTAATCCAAATAAATTCCCTTGTCTTAGAAGACCAACTTTTATTTTTTTAATTGCATTTGTTTAGAATAATTCCTAGAGATTGGTAAGTTTTGATTAACTTTGCTGAGGTTCAGTAATATTTGATAGAATTGATTATTGTGATATATAACATGTCTTGATAATTCCTATTATTATTACTCAAGACAGTGAGCTGTTAGCATGCTGGACAAAAAGTACTAAGTAGTATTTTGCTAGTCTTTGTTTTGAGCTCAAATTCCACTGAGTTTGACTTGGCCTTTCATCCTTCCAGAGTCAATAGGTACCAGTCGAGTTCTGAAGATGATGTATTCGACTTCCCCTTCTCTTTAACTGCAGGCCTTGTGCCAAAATTTGAAACCCCTGTAAATACTCAATATGTATTTTTACAGAGCAATTGGGATGAAGTTGTTGAAACTTTTGATGATATGAACTTAAGAGAAGCCCTACTTCGTGGTATCTATGCTTATGGTTTTGAAAAGCCTTCACTCATTCAACAAAGAGCCATTGTTCCTTGTATTAGAGGTAAGTTCCAATTTTTCATAGTTTTTAGCTGTATTAGTTATAAAGAACTTCTAAAGTTTTTTTCATGTTATCTGTTGTCTGGAAAATTAAAGATAAAAGCTGAGATATTGTTTTATACATAGATGTCTCGATGTATTTTCATTTCAGTTGGTTTATATTTTTGAGTTTTAATCTAATAAAAATTTAAGATATGTGAATGCCATCAAGAGTAAGACATTTAATCTCTACTTATCTTTGGGACTATTGCATCCTTTCTATGGGAAGTAAAACCTCTTGCTTAAAAAAGATTTCGTACAACCATTATTCTTTAGGAGCATATCAGCTTGACTCAAATTTAACAAGAAACCAGATAAAATGAAATTCATTGTCCTCAACATAAAATTGATATTTTACTTTTTAAATTCAAATAGTACTTTCTTTAACCCTTTAGCATTCAGATTACTCTGTCAAATGCAATGCTTATTAACTCCTATTGTTTTGAATTAAACATGCATTATCTTGGAGCTTCAAGATTTCAATGATATAATTATTTATTCTTAAGATTGACATAGGTTTGGTGTGAGAGGCTGGATCTGGCAAATTTGAATATAAAACAGAATATTTCAGCTGGATATGGTTGGTTTAAATGCTAATGGGTTAAATCTCCCAGTCATATTGGGAATCAGATTTTGATGAAATGCAGTTCAGTTTAAAAATCATGAAAATATAACTATTGCATGAATTTTGATACCATGAAGATTGGTGTTTTATTACTTTCACCTGGCCAGGTAGATTGAATAATGGTAAGTTAATTACACAGGTGTTTTCGCATGTTTAATATATATTGAATCCTGGGCATCAATTTCCAGACTTGGAGTTTAGTGTTTGTACCTTTGAAAGCTGTGTAACTATCAGTAAAAGCACTGTGCAATATGCCCTATATCTCTTTCATTGCTGCAATGTAGGTGGCATTGCTCTGTTGATACTCATACTTTGTGATCTCTATACTATCCTGTCAAATTTCTTTCAGAGAAAAATTGTTAAAAAAAAAAAAAAAGACACATGCTTCAAATGTTTAAAAGGGTTCACATGACTGACAACATTGATGCAATGATCAATTGCATAACTCCACTCTTGTTCAGAATTGATAAGTGTTGATAGCTAGTGTGTACAGCTGACACTGAAATATCATTTATCTAATATCCATTTCTAGTTGCTTTTATGGGTCAGACAGTTTGTCTGACCCATGCAGACCTTATGGTTTGAAAGCCTTTCAGTGTCACCAACTGTCATCTGTTTCCAAGGAAGGTAATATCTCCCCATGGCTGGACATATTTTCAGTTTGGAAATGAACGGCACCATTCATATCACAGTGGTGCTCATTTACAACAATCATATGATGTCAGCACAAGGAGACTATTGCTTCTTTTTGTTTCTGTCTATCAAATCCACTCACAAGGCTCAAGATTGTAGTAGAATTTCTTTGAGTCCATGATCTCCTTCTTTAATTTAATCATTAATAAATATCAATGAATTCTAACTCCCTATTTGATGAATTCTCTTCCCTGATGCTCAAAAGTCAAGGAAAATCCCAAGAAATGCATTTGATAAAGCTATAAAAAAAAAGTGCACATTTTATTAAAATGTGACTAAATTTTTGTTTCTCACACAGAGGAACACTTAGTTTCTTTTTTTCTTTTTAAGCCTCAGACAACAACAGTATTTTGAACTGTGTTTGTGGTACTGGTCTAAGTTATTGAACAATTTAATATATTGCCATACCAACTTTCAGATAGTTGATATAGAGCAATTTAATGTGTCACCTTGCTTAGTTTATTATACATAGGCTATCTGTTGTATAAATATTTTAACTTTATATACAGGAAGTCTATTGATTCAACTATCAATATAGATCGACTAGGTTTATAATAACCAATTTAACTGTTGGGGCTAATATCAGTATTAATCCTCTTATAATAGGATAGGATTAAGTCAGAAGTGTGCTTTATTAGCTCAATACTTTAATATAAGCTGTGTTGATCAACTAATATATAAATTTGATCTTAACCACAGTTGTTTGTTCTTAATTTGATTTTAAAAATGAAATGATTAAAGTGAAATCCTAAAACCTGTTACTGTCTTTAGGAGTCATCATAGAGCAGAGACATGCATTTGTGTGTGAGCTGCCGTTTCCCTTCAAGATGTAGATTGCTGTTATATAGAAAGGTGATACACATTTTTTCTCATTAGATGTGTTTTCAATGAAATGGCTGGTTAGAAATGATAGTCTTCTCAAAAAACTTCATTTATGAATCAAAGGTGCTAACTAGTGATAGGCCCAATTTTAAGCCTATCAATGTAGTTGTGGGTACTGTCCCTCCTTTGCTGAGATCAGGTTGTTGAAATAAAATATGACCTGTCTCTATTTGGCATCCATTTCTGACAGGATAGTTTTATCAGCGGGTGTAACTATTTTCTTAGCCAGATGATGCCTTCTTCCTAACATTAAGCACTCTACTATGAAGTGTGAGTGGTGCTTGTTAAAAATTCAGTCATGACAGTCTTGAATGAATTCAAGAGAACACAAATTACACTAGCAAAATTTGAACTAGGATCATGCTGTCAGTTGTAACTGACCACATGATCCTACTTCATGTAATTCTGTAGCATTTAAACTGGCCATAATAGTGTGTTTTATGTTCAAACTAGCTAGATCTGGTCCCTTGTATCAACCCTAGAATGTCATTTAAAAAAAAAAGACACACACCCCATCAAAATCTCAGAGGAACAAGATAATGCATGATTAATTTAAAACTGAATAAATATTACATTCAACAGAGTAATCTGACTTCTAAAGGGTTAAATTGTAAATTGAGTGAAGCTAATAATTGAGACATTAGAATGTGTTTCATGTATGTTATAGTTTTGGGTTAATATGGAATCCAATGAAATGATGTGCATGTAGACATGTTACCATTTGAAATGGAATTTGTTTTTAATGTTTCTTCCCAATGTATTCAAAAATTAAACTAGTTACCACATGAAAGTATTTACGGCTTAATTATTTCTTACTCAATTGTGATAATTAGTTAAAATTTGTATAGGTGTCCAATAATTCTATTAATTATATATTGTATGTTTGCATTCCTCTCTACTTCAGGACTAGATGTAATTGCACAGGCCCAATCAGGTACTGGCAAAACAGCAACCTTTTCTATTGCACTTCTGCAGAAGCTTGATATGTGTACGAAAGAATGTCAAGCCCTTGTGCTCGCCCCAACAAGAGAATTGGCTCAGCAGGTAGTGTTATTTTTTGTATATATAAAAGAAACTACGTTTACTTTTTACCTTTTACTACATAAAATTTAGATATTTACTTAGAGATGTTTTTTTACTGATGGATGTTGGCCTTATTCACCTATGGAATAAGATACAGACACCTTGAACTAAGCACAGTTGCTTTGTCCAAGGACATGATACAATAGGTGTAGTAATATTGGAACTGATGTCCAGCACCTGAACTTCATGCATATTGTGCCATATATCTCTGTGAAGTCCAATTAAATTAGATCTATCCATTTTTATAGTATTATGTTTGGAGTTTTGATCTTCTTTCTTTTCTAACAAGCTGGCTTGATTCTCAAAATTTAAGTGTATTCAGTACATTTAATATTGAGATAATGTACTGCATTGTTATGTCTCATTTTAAAAGCTTGGATTCAGCAAAAGAGCATTTCTATGTCTGCTTTCGCATGCTGACATGAATTACATAAGTTATTGTCAACGCAGTCTTTCTCCACGTGGTCCTTCGTTGTCTCCTTTGCAAAATTCAGCATCTTTTGGCCAGCTTTCATCACTGCTGCTTATGTCTTCAAACCCTCCTTCGCTTTAGATTCCTCTTTTGCTTCATTTCAAACTTTTTTCCCAACCACATCACATTCACATACCAATCCTGTTTCTAGCACCCAACAGTAAATAACTCTCATGAGATTTTTTTTGTCTTTCTAAGGACCCTTGTTTGTCAAGAGACACCTTTACACATCTATTGCAGCATGGTTGTCTCATGTTGCTAACAACCAACATCACACTTTGTGCACGAGCATCGTATAGTGTACTCTCTTTTCGAAGAGAGAAATCTTTTGCTTTCGATCTATTACATATGAAGGGCTTCTTTGTCAGCTTATCTGAAACCCCATTGCATCTTTTAAGACAATTTGCACTGCTGTTATATTATAAAGTTTTACTTACTCCCTTTCTGTATTTTGAGCAAGGCCTCCTCACTGCCGTTAACCCTTTTGTTACTGTATTTGGTTTGAGATGCTCTGTGATTGTTTCAGTTAACTTAGCTATCATTAAGCTGGTGTTAGGAACATAAATTGTGACTAAGGTTTGGTGGAAGATTTTAATTCAGAACTTTAGTAAACCAGACATTTGTACTACAGAGCTAGAGGCAGTTTCAGACGGGTTGGTATCAAAAGGGTTCTAGCCAGTTTCTGCCTGTTAGTTTCCACATGTGTTAAACTGAGCTGCAGTTTTTAGTTCTCAACTCTGCTTCCATAATTGAGCCCTTTCTTTTTAATTGCTAGTGTAAGAATTCCTGTGGACGCCTAGTTTTGTACTCCTCTTTTACACTTCAGAGTGGTCTATAATACATACCTGTGCCATGTAAATAGCACTCCTATTGAGTGGCATGTAAAAAGCACCTAGTACACTCTGTAGAGTGGTTGGCATTAGGAAGGGCATCCAGCTGTAAAAACCATGCTAAAACAGGTAATTGGAGCCTGAGAAGCCCTCCAGCTGCCAGCATGCAAAACAGTTCAAATGGAGTGAAAATTGAGGTCTTGTCCTAATTGCATAGTTGAGCTTCTCAAGAATTCTTTGCTCAGGACCCCACCCGGCACTGAAGAGGAAAAGTCCCTTAATTGTGTTGTGAGTAATTTGCTTTACTGACAGATCACCAGGACACACTTGGATGTGTCATAAGAAGCCATTCCTCTACCTATGGCTTACCACCGTACTGCACAGTTTGCTTATCAAAAACTTATTGAGTATCAGGTATAATGGTTTTTAGCTCTTTTACTTGTTTCAGTCATTTGACTGCGGCTATGCTGGAGCACCACCTTTAGTCGAGCAAATCGACCCCGGGACTTATTCTTTGTAAACCTAGTACTTATTCTATCGGTCTCTTTTGCCGAACCGCTGAGTGACGGGGACGTAAACACACCAACATGGGTTGTCAAGCAATGCTAGGGACACACACACACACGTATATATATATATATATACACACACATATATACGACGGGCTTCTTTCAGTTTCCGTCTACCAAATCCACTGACAAGGCTTTGGTTGGCCCAAGGCTATAGTAGAAGACACTTGCCCAAGATGCCACGCAGTGAGACTGAACCCGGAACCATGTGGTTGGTAAGCAAGCTACTTACCACACAGCCACTCTTGTGGTTTACTCTCTTCAGTGAGGATATCAGTGGTTCCACATCTATGATTTTGTATACACTTTCTACAGCAATGTCTTTGCACTGATGCCGCTATGTAAATGGAATGCTTCTGATTAAGAGTGACTTCCATCACCAATTAAGAAGTGTGAGTAGATTTAGTATTGGTTGCTTGTTTGATGTAACTTTATCTACAGAGTTCATGACTGCTTCAGCATCAAGTCACTACTCCTACTGTGCTGACATCACTTTCACACTCAATCTCACAGATGGTAGATGGATTGTTTGTACACTTGAGAAATCTGTGTTCCTTGATTTACTTATTACCTTATTGTTCACTTTACCTTATGCCGACTTTCTGTGGCAGTTATGAAAAGCTATTGAGACCAAACACCCAGGAAAACTGACAAAGGGGGCCTTATTTCATCAGGACAATCCTCCAGTGCACAAGTACTTGCTTTGGTTTCAATGGCTGCTGTGTGTGACTGTGGCTTTGAATTGGTTGATTTCCCCTCTCTCCTCCCCCCATTCTCCTGATTCGCTCTATCTGTCTATCACCTGTTCCCCAAGTGATTCCTTCCTTACATTTTGCTGCCAAACTAACATTTCAGGCACTCTATTAATTGTACTATCCTCCTGATCTGTGTTCACTGACTCTTCTACAAATATATCAATATTAGAGCTTATTCTGTTTTTCTGTTCTCTGATGTCATTTCGATAACAAAGGTAAAATATTAAGAGGAATCGATACCACTGTTCTCTAACTATGCCCAGTAAGGCAGGACGGGAGTATTGGTTCAATGATTGTTGTATTAGCATCCTTGTACACTGTTATAAAGACGAGATGCCTTAGAAATAACTAGACATTTGAGGGACGAAATCATGGAAATAACAGAGAGATCCACCTTAGACGAGATGGGTTGAGTTTTCTGCCAGGATATAGAACTAATATAAAGGAATTTCATCCTTATTAGACAAGCAAATGTCTGTTATTTCACAGCTAAATGTAACATCATATATTTCCAGAAGATTTTACTTGTGATATTTTTTCATAATTTCAGATTCGTAAAGTTGTACTTGCTCTAGGAGACTATATGGAAGCACAATGTCATGCTTGTATAGGAGGTACAGATGTCCGTGATGACAAGATACGTCTCAACCAAGGTGTGCATATAATTGTAGGAACACCAGGCCGTGTTCAAGACATGATTACTCGGAACTTTTTAAGTAAGTATGTTGTGTTGTTTCATCTGCTCTTGATAGAAAGTAATGGATTAGCTGTCAGTCATTTTGATAACAAGGTGAAATATTAAGAGGAATCGATACCACTGTTCTTTAACTATGCCCAGTAATGCTGGACAGGGGTACTGTCTTGATGATTGTTGTAGTAGCATACTCATGCACTGTTATAAAGGCAGAAGACATGCCTTAGAAATAACTAGACATTTGAGGGACCAAATCATAGAGGTGACAGTAAAGCTAAACAGAAAGAACTACCTTAGATGAGATGGCCTGGGTTCTCTGCCAGGATGTGGAACTAATACCTTCTAAAATCCAATTACAAGATAACCTTTTAGCGGCAAAGAATACACTTCATACTTGATGATTTGGAGACCTTTGGCAGGCAAGCAGGTACTGTAATATAGCTGCTTAAAAAACTTGGAAGAAGTAAGGCTTTATTACATGCTCATCATTTTGTTTTCCCATGTGTGCATTCACTGGACTAGTTAATGGGTAAAAATCACATGTTTTGGTAATAGTATATTCTTAAAATAAGCACATGGAGAGCTGTATGATTAAGTTCATTTTGCAACCATGTGATTTCAGGTTCAATTCCTTTCTGGCAACTTGGAGAAGGGTTTTTTTTACTATAGTCCTGGGGTAATGAAAGTCTTACTAGCCAGAAACTGAAAGACTGTTCTATGTCTGCATGTTTGTGTCTTCATCTTGACACACATGCTAATTATAAACAAACATCATCATCATCATACACGTAGTGGTGTTCATTTGTAATCTTCCATGAAGTCATGCCTAACCATTGTGCTATTCATGTTTGAAAAACATGGAGAAATGTTACCTTGAAGCCAGATGCAGTTTAGTGGCAAGAAGAGCTGCTAGCTGTAAAAATTCTACCTCAGTGAATTTCATTTGAATCATGCAATCATGGAAAACTGGATGCTAAAGGCTTTCATTTGATAAAGCTCTTGAAAGATTTATGTTTCTGAATGTATTTCCTGTGTGGTCAGTAGCTTAGGCAATAATGGAATTGTACCAAGTTTAACTGGTTTGTTTGAAGGGCTTTTATAGCTGAGTTGGTGGTAGCAGTGAGAAGCAGAAAGACTATTTGTCTTAACAATTTTGTAAATTAAAAACTATTTTAAAATTCTTTTATTTCAGAAACTGATAAAATCAAGTTATTTGTATTGGATGAAGCTGATGAGATGTTGTCTCGTGGTTTTAAAGATCAAATCTATAGTGTGTTCCGCTGTATGCCTGAGAACATTCAGGTAATATCATCCTTTAAAGTTTTGTCATGTGACAAGAGCTAAATGATTTTGGTGAATGTGACAGCTGTTACTGTTCTTTAGCCCTGGGCCAGCAAACTTCTAACCAGTCATTCCTTTCTCTCTTTGTTTATCCTCCTTTATGTAAGGCAGAAGATATAGTTTGAGGGAGAACTTAGATGCTATTTCTACTAAGTGCAGTGGTTTTTAACTAGGGTCCACATAAGATTTTGATAAATAAATGGGTTATATTTCTACAATATGCAGAATATTGTAACAATTTTTTATAGACAATTCCTAGTAATATTTAATTATAAAAGTATGTTTTTTAACATGGTGGTTTTATTAGGGTAAAATAGGAATCAGTGGGGTCCGTAGGCAAAACATTGAGAATCACTGAGCGAGTGTATTGAATGATCATATAAAATCTTCATGGGTTTACCTATTGGAGTTTGAAGTAGAAGTAAAAATAATTTAAGTCTTGAAGTTATTGACACAAATCAATTTAAGGGCTGGTATGGCTAAAATTCATTAGTGGTGGTAATGTTAGGACATTCTTTACATAATGCAAGGTAAAAAAAGACTTAAAAACTTTATCAGCGGGGTAGATGGAATTCTCAAGGGAATTGGAGGGTTAAACATTAACACTTGAGCGTTCAAATTAGTTTGTCAAATTATCAGGTAGGTGTGAGAGGCCGAATTCATCTAGTTTGAGCATCAAACAGGTAGGATATTTTGGCCAGATATGGCTGAGTTAAAATCTAAAAGGTTAATGAACTCCTTCAGTGTTAAATGTGTTGGGCAGAATTGTGACTTTGCAGCAAGTGTTGTTTGTCGATTAACATGTTACATTCTATGCTCCTGGAGGGTCATTAATTGATATCTCTGTTGTCCAAGCTGGCATGGGTTGGATGGTTTGATTGAGCTGGCACACTAGAAGTCTGCACCAAACTCCACTCTGATTTGGCATGGTTTCTATGGCTGGATGCCCTTCCTAATGCCAACCACCCGAGAGAAATAGGTGCTTTTGTGTGCCACCAGCATAAGTGTCAATTTGCATAACAATTGTATCTGCCACGACTGATTTTGCTCAGCTTGATGGGTCTTCTTCTCAAACATAACATCATGCCAAACTCCTTGGTTGTTGCATCCATGAGGCCCAACACTCAAAAGGAGAGCAAGAAAAGGCATTGTTGATTTGTCTGATTGATTGTCGGGCTATGTATAGATACAGAGTATTAATTTATTTGAAGCTAACACATCGTTTGTTACTGCTTGAAAATTTCTGTTGAAACTCTGGGTCTATTAAATGAAATGATAAACTCATGCATTGAATACTCTTTGTTTACATGCACACATACTTTTTTTTAAAAATCTGTCTTTAAATGTTCGCATATGGGTCAGTGTAAGCATGCTGTTTTCTTAAGCTAATTTTTCATAAGGTTTCCTTGTTGCTCACTGATAATCCAATTTATGGTGGTGAGACTTTTTTTAGATATATTTTGTGATTTTGCTCCACCAGCAAAACTATTTGAATAGTGTGGAATTTGAGTGCAGTCCATGCATGCAGCAGTAGTGGTAGAATATATTCTGAAATGGGGTTCATTATTTGGATAATGCCTTTCTTGAATTGATATGAAGAGTTCACTTGTGCTGTTTATGAAGAAAATCTTTTTCCATCAGGAGAGGAGACAGTGTCCATGACCCTCTACAGTTTCTGAGACTAGTGAGAAGGAAGGAGGAGTTGCCCTCAAACTGGGTACTAGATCCAAATGCTTGCAACCAAGTGGACTGAGCCTTTAGCATTTTATCCGGCCATATTCGGCCCAAATATTCTGTTTTATGTTCAAACTGGCCAGATCCAGTCTCTCACACCTATCCGGCAATCGTTCTAGAAATAAACAACCACATCTTTTGAAATCTCAAAGCTATGAATTAATGCAGGATTGATTTTATAAAATGTGAATAAATGACTATTATATTTGACAAAGTAATGTGAATGCTAAAGGGTTGATAAAAGCCAAGTGGCAGTAAAAACGAAGTTGACTTTTTGGATTTGGATTTTGAGTGCCATAGTGCCAGTGCAAATACAGTGAGACATTCTCTGATCTTACCTGTATTTTGCAATTGCTTATTTACCCCAAAATTAAATTTAGAAGTGTCAAATGTTGACAATCTTTGAACTGTCTTTTGTTCTGCTTTTCTTCAGGTACTTTTGTTATCAGCCACCATGCCTAAAGATGTCTTAGATGTCACAAAACAATTTATGAGAGATCCTGTAAAAATTCTTGTGAAGAAGGAGGAACTTACTCTTGAAGGCATCAAACAATTTTACATTCAAGTAGAACGTGAAGTAAGTGGTTTATTAAATTGATCAAAATGACCGTTTTCATTGGAGAAACATAAAGCTGATGGGCTATTTTGTTACCATTATTTATTTTTTTTTTTTTTTGAAAAACACTGCTTTTATTTCAGTTAATTTTGAAAATTAGTAATTTAATTAAAATTACTTTATCCTTATTAAGCTGGTGCTTGGAATAAATATTAAATTTTGATTGATTTAAAATGTTGGTCATAAATGGGTAATCCCATTCAATGATTTGAACTCTTCTGTATTAGACCCATGCATTCATATGGAATATTGCTGGAGTAGAAGTTGAAGTTGTCTTTATAAAATTTAATCACGTGTGGTTATTCTGATGTTGCTAGTGATATATTTACTATATTTGTTGTTTTCTTTCTATAGGTGTGGAAGTTGGATACTTTATCAGATCTGTATGAGACCCTGACCATCACCCAGGCTGTCATATTCTGTAACACGCGCAGAAAGGTTGACTGGTTGACTACCAAAATGTTGGAAAGAGATTTTACTGTCTCTGCTATGGTATGTAGTGGATTTATAGATTTCTGTGAGGAAGAAAGGGGTGGTTTCCTGTGATGACTGCTAATTGCATTGAAAATATTTTAGTGTCTTGGAACCATTCGTTCTCTGACACATAGATGTTCCTATATGATATACTGAAAATCTTTCAAAGCATGATGATGGTAGGCAGCAAGTCGGCAGAATCATCTGTTCTTGCTTTCTGAGTTCAAATTCTACTTTAACTTCACCTTTCAGGTTTGATAAAATAAGTACCATTTGAACACTGAGTTTGGTGTAATTGACTTAACTACTCCTGGGTAGGAGTATAAAAACTGCATTCCCCTACCAAACCACATTGAGCCAGTGTGACAGAGTAGGCTCATCAAATCAGTATGGCTCAGGTTCAAATTCATGGCCTCCACATCAGACCATGGTTGGTAGAGAGAACATGCTGAGGCCCTTGTCCTGCAGTTGAATGAACATGAGCAATCCAACCCAATGATGATGGTAGTGATTCAGATTCTTTTTTTAAAAAGGTGGGTGGGGGGTATGATTTGGAGGTGGATTGCTTGATATAATTATGAGGGTTGATTGAAAAGGTTATATGCTGATCAGGATAATCTCACAGAATATGACCAATTGAGGTTAATTTTTCAGCGTAGTTGTCCTTGTTTACATACTTCTTTCAGTGTTGCAGTGCTTGAATCCTATTGTTGAAACTTTCATCCTGTTAGGCAAATAACAAATCAACAGCAGACATGATGCCATCTTCACTGCAATACTGGTTCCCGGTCAAGTGCTTTTTTTATGTTCAGAAACAGATTGTAGTCAGATGGGGCCAAATCATAAGAATATGGAGGGTGATTATCAACTTCAAAGCCATTGTCACACACAACAGCCATTAAAAACAAGGACTTGTGTGCATTGTCCTGATGAAACAAGACCCCTTTCATCAGTTTTTCTGGGCATTTGGTTTTGATATCCTTTCATAACTGCCTCGGCAGTTATGACATAATACGCTCCTTTGATGGTATGGCCCTTTTGAAAATAGTCAATGAACAATATCTTTTGTATCTCCAAAAACTGAAACTATCACCTTCCCTGCAAATGAAACGACTTTAGACTTCTTGCATGACTTGTCTCTTTGTCTTTGGCTTAAAGTGATGAAGCCAACTCATAGGTTAGGAGTTGCTCAAAGAAATTAGGGTCTGCCTCAAATAACGTCAGGTTTCCCTGCGATGTGATCAGCATAGTGTGCTTTTGAAGTGTTACTTGAACAGTCAGCTGTCAGATTCCCTGGAAAGAAATGGTGCAGTTATTATTAATAAGAGTTGAAATTAATGCATAGCATCACTCCTTCATAGTGAGTGAGCCTCTGAATTTTTTAGCCCACCCAGAGACCACACTCTTGTGTTATCATTTACACTTGACTGCAACCTTGTTAGTGGCATCCTTTTTCCGTCCCATTCTATTGTCTGGTCTCTCTGGCATTTGTGATTTTTTTTTTTTTTTTTTTTTTTTTTTTTTTTTTGTTGCCTAAATTTCATTAAATGCAACATGAGTATCCTTGATTTTCTCTTTTAATTTATCTAAGCTGGTTGATTTCTTGAATCGTTGGCTATTCTGAACAAAGCATTTATATCTTTTCAGCATGGCGATATGGAGCAAAAAGAGAGAGACATCATTATGAAGGAGTTCCGCACAGGTTCCAGCCGTGTTCTTATTACCACAGATCTATTAGCTCGTGGAATAGATGTGCAACAAGTATCTCTGGTTATCAATTATGATTTACCTTCGAATAGAGAAAATTATATCCATCGGTGAGTGGAGTTTCATTATTTCAGTATCAATTTTGTTTATTTTATGATGCTTTTTTGGTTATTTATTGCTAAATGCATGCTTTTGAAGCTGTAGGTGCTTGCTTCCATAATTCTATCTCTACCCATTGTAGTATTCCACTTTAAATTGATCATTCAAAATAAGTTTGCTATCAACACAAAATTAAAAATAAAGTTTTAAGTTTCATAGACAATGCATGTGCTTATCACTTAATTGTTATTAAAGTGGTAGTTAGTAAAAACTTTTTTTTTTCCCCAATGTCTTTTCAGTATTGGCAGGGGTGGTCGATTTGGTCGTAAAGGAGTTGCTATCAACTTCGTAACTGAGGACGATATTCGGACTCTTCGAGACATCGAACATTTTTATAACACTGCAGTTGCTGAAATGCCTATGAATGTTGCTGACCTCATCTAGATTTATTTTGGAGCAACCCTGTTTAATCTTGGAAGACAATCATTGTCTCTGCAGATCATGAACTTCCTACAGCTTTTCCAAAGAAATTCTCTTCCAAAGAAATTCTCTTCCAAAGAAAAGAAAGAAAAAAAGATAAAAAGAAAAAAAAAAATCCCTTGGTTGTCTTACTGACTTGTTCTATGTTTTTTGTTAGCATAGTAAAACTATAATAAATTTCTCATTGTGTATGGGCATATATATATATGTATATGTGTGTGTGTGTGTATATATATATATATATATATGACATTTTTTTTTCTTTCTTAATTATACATAGCTGTTAAGTTCATAGGTATTGTATATAATACTTTAAACACAAACCATATCAAAATTCATTTGTCCTGTTCTGACTAGTCATGTTATTTAAAAGAAAAAAAAATGTGTTTTTGGTGAAAAATCTTTACTCTATTTACTAAGTTTAAGTTACTTAATCCTTTGTGTATAAAGAAAAAGTGAAAGGAATGGAAAATGAATTAATAAAAATGGGTCTTATTTTAAATGGCTGTCCTAACAGTTAATTCTCCACTCTTGCGTTCCGGTAACATTCCATAATTGATCAAGCAGTCATTAAGAAGTTTAGTTATATTATTAAATGTTTACTGTTTCAAATGTTGTTCTTTTCTGCATATAAACTAAATGTTATTTTTATGCTTGATTTTAAAAATGGATCTTCCAGAATGAGGAGGATGGAAAGAAGCTGAAAATGAAATGTTTCTATATTTTCTGTTTTCCATCCTTCATAGCATCTCTAACTAATATTTTACTGCTCTCTATAGTATACAAAGTGTAAGGTTCAAGTTTTCTGTCAGCAGGGATGATGATGATGACAATGGGGGTGGTGAGGATGATGAAAATGTCCAGTTATATTTTAGATCACATGGTAGTTTTTACCTTAACAAGCTGGTTGGTTACTCATGTGGTATTAAAATAGTTTTTTAAAAAATTTCTCCTTCAGTTCTATATTGTACATTTTTATTCAGTCAAAAGGTTTTTTTTTTTTTTTTTTTTTTTACTTGTAATTTAAATTTATTAAGTTAAAATAGATATTTAAAAAAAAAAACCTAAGTTTGGTTAAGTAGTCAGCATTGCAGGCCAGCAAGGATTGCTTTTTGTTTTCCAGTTCCTATCAGATGCAGTTTGAAAACTAAACCAAGATATATTCCTCTCCTGCAGCTGTTTTACCATCTCATTTTTTTAGTGGTTGTGTATTAAGGTCTCTTCACCATTTTTGTCATTGAAGTTTTATGCTGCTTGTTTCTGCAGATATGCAAGAAAAACTAGTTAGCATTTTTGAGCCAACCTCAAATGTGCTTTGTTGGTGTTTCATTTTTAACATTGACCAAAGACATGGCTGTGGTTTCAACTCTTTTTATTATTGCTCTCCTAAGTGGTGACAGACTTTATTACTATATTGACTCCTTGCTGCAGATCGATGGATATTTTGGAAACAACAGTTGTATGTCTGTATTCTCTGAATCATGGAATTACAAGAGATTACAGAAATATTTCATACTCTTGGTTTTGTCCATTGTTGAAATAAAAGATTATATTCTGTTTTGACTAATTCATTCAATAAAAGAAAAAAAGAGAAGGGGTAATTTAATTTTTTTGACTTGTTTATTTGCATTTTTTTTTAAACTTTAAGTTCTCATGGTGTTCTGGGCTTAAATCCTGCCAAAGATCATTTAAAAGCAAAAAAAGAAAAGTATCGGCTGCATACTGGGGTCAATTTAATTATCCACCTCAATGTTCAGATCTTGTCTGGGTTATTCTAAGCTTTTATGTGGGGTGGTGAATATCCCAATAGTTCATACTAGCTGCCTGTAAGGATATTGGAAATGATATCAATGGCTTTTTTTTAAAGACATTCTTCAGATTATGTGATGCTGATTCTAAATTATGCACATCATAGGAGATATGTTACCAATGTCAGATTTGAAGATACAATCTTTTTCTTTTTACAGAAAGGTTCTCTTTGAGTTTTTGACACGCGATCTGATTTATTTTAGCAGAATGTGCACAAATAGGTGTTGCCAACAGTCAGTGGGAAAACCACTGGTTTTGAATGAATCTACATTTATTTATTGTGAGATGGTTGATTTGCCTAATAATGCGGGATGCAGTGTATATGTATATATTTATGTGTCTGTTGTGTCCCCACCATCGCTTGACAACCAATATTGGTGTGTTTATGTCCCTCTAACTTAGTGGTTTAGCAAAAGAGACTGATAGAATAAGTACTGGGATTGATTTCATCAACTAAAACTCTTTAAAGCGATGCTCCACCATGGTCACAGTCAAATGACTGAAATAAGTAAATGAATAAAAGAATATATGGTAGGTTGCTTGCTTACCAACCACATGGTTCCAGTTTTAATCCTACTGCATGACACTTTGAGCAAGTGTCTTCTACTATAGCCTCGGGCCGATCAAAGCCTTGTGAGTGGATTTGGTAGGCGGAAACTTAAAGAAGCCCGTCGTATATATGTTTGTCCCCTCAACATCGCTTGACAATTGATGCTAGGGTGTTTACATCCCTGTAACCTAGCCGTTCAGCAAAAGAGACTGATAGAATAAGTACTTGGCTTACAAAGAATAAGTCCTGTGGTTGATTTGCTTGATACGGCAGTGCTCCAGCATGGCCACAGTGAAATGACTGAAACAAGTAAAACAGTGAAAGAATATATTTATGAATTCGTGTTGCAAGATTCCTGATGCGAAACAGATATTGTTATATTTCAGGATTTTTTTTTTTTTTCCAAATAAACACAAGCACTATATATTTGTTCTTCACTTGTTTATTATTGTTCTTATCTTATGTCCATTGTCTGGAAATCTTTCACCACACAGTTGTGACCTCTTCAGCAATTCTGAAGGACAGAATGGACAAAGTGGAACAGGAGGATACATGTGGATGGAAAGGGCTGCTGAAGAGGTCACAGATGTGTGATGAAATATGATATTTCCAGACAATGGACAATAGATAAAATAAGAACATCAATAAGCAAGTGAAGAATGAATATATAGTGCATGTGTTTATTTGGCAAGGAAAAAAAAAATGATCATCCTGAAATATAACAATATATATACACAGACACAACAGAAGTAAATAGACACCCTTATAAGCATTAAAATTTAAATGTGAAATTATACATTCAAATTATTAATTGTTATAATGTGACTATTTAATATTTAGTAGACATGCCCTTTGCATTTTTCAATGCAAAGACCCTATTAGGCATGTTACTGATCAGATGACATGTATTCTCTTGTGGAATTTCTTGTCAAGTTTCATGCAGTAATCTCAGAAGATCTGGCTTTGAAGATGCTTTCTTGTTCTTTTTATGAAGTGTTCTGTCCATTATGTCCCAGAGTTGTTCAATAGGATTCATATCTGGTGACTGGCCTGGCCATGGAAGCTTTTAATGCCATTCTCATCCAACAAATCTTTGGTCATTTTAGCCATGTGACAAGGAGCCCCATCATCCATAAATAAAGAGTCTTCTTTAATCATTTCTCCACTGGAGAAGATTGGAAAGAGTCCTTTCTGCAATAAGGACACATATTCATCTAAGTTTATGTTTCCCTTATACTCCACTGTCTGATCAACCATTGTACCAAATTGCTCCCCAGACCATCACAGAATAGCTGCCGTGTTTCATTGTTGGCTTCAATCTTTTCACATCAAATTCTTTTTATCACAGAGTCTCCAGACCACTGTCAGGAAATGCAGCAAATCTGAACTCATCAGAGAATATGACTGTCCCAAAATGCTAGTGACCTCTCCACCATCTTCAGGTCCAATCTTTTCTCCACTTGATATTGGTTGGTTGAAGAAGTAGCTTCCTTCTTGCTGCTCTGATTGATTTAGCATTTGTCAAAATCAAGTGTGGAAAACAACATCCATCATGTGGTGTCCATTTTCATTAATGCATTTCTGAAGGCATTCTTGGAAGTTGGCTTCCACTCTCCAGCATTGCTGTTGACTTGGCCAATTTCAACGTGAATAGCTTCCTTCAAATCGTCCAGTGTATGGGGCTTATGCGCATACACACGTGCCTTGAGGTTCCCCACAAGAAATAATCACATTAACAAAATGAAGTTGTCATTTGCTTAAAAAATTGTTTCCATCTGATGTGTGAAGTCAAGATGCTGTGCATAGTCCCACCTGTTGCCCAATGACCAATTTGTACAGGTGGAAATGCAGGTCTTCATGCAAACTACATCTTACTGATCGATTATTGATGCCAAGTTCAGTGGAATGCCTCCAAGTAGAGCAATTTGGACTCTGTATCAAAGCTTGTCTGATGCATTCCACATTTTGTGGGATCCGTACTGTTCGTGGTGCCCCCATGAGTATCCTGTTCATTAGTGTACCTTGTGTATGAAGTGCATTCACACAACAAGATTGTGTTATGGGTGGGAACAGCCTAAATTCAGTGAGTGTTGAAACTCACGCTGAACTGCTGTGAGAGACTTTTTATTCATCATGTGTTGTAGGCAAACACATGATGCTCTATTGTCCACAGTGCCATGGCTTCACTTAAAAAGAAAAAAAAAATGCTAAGACACCATGGACTGAATGGTACCTGTCGGACATATGTCCCTCCCCCTGGGGCTGAGTAATAGCCATTTCAAAGATGTCCATCCTCTCTACCCCACCCTGTACTTAGGACGGATGACTGTTTGGGATACTTAGGTGCTGTAAACATCTTTAGTGAAGGTACATGGCTCAGTGATTCCTGGACTGTGTTTTGTGTATTGTGTTCTTGAGCAAGGCATTTTATTTCACGTTGCTCCAGTTCACTCAGCTGTAGAAATGAGTCGTGACATCACTGGTGTCAAGCTATATCGACCCCTTTGCCTTTCCCTTGGATAACATCAGTGGCATGGAGAGGGGAGGCTGGTATGCATGGACATCTGCTGGTCTTCCATAAACAACATTGCCTGGATTTGTGCCTCGGAGGATAACTTTTTAGGTGAAATCCCATGGTCATTCATGATCAAAAGGGGTCTTTACCTTTTACCACAAGAAACATTGCATGCATGACCATTCCATCTTTTTAGGAAGGAATAAAATGAAGAAGTGAATTCCTCAAAGCTATGAGGAAAAAAAGTCGTGTGAATTTTCCGAAACTCCTCTCCCCACCGCCTCGGAAAAATTCTTTCCAACAAATCTCTGCATACTCTGAATCTACAGCATCTAAACGGTATTTGTTGAAAATTTCATTAAAAAGTATCCATTTTCTGGAAGTTATGAGGCAACAAATTTGGTGGGGTACACATCTGTAGGAATGCCTTAATAAGTAAACATCCGTAGACATAGCGAGTAATTTTTCTGGAATTTGGTCATCAAATGCACACACGAGTGAGTGCTGGACATACCTACACAAGTCTGACCTCCCTGCACAACTTTGTTTCTTCATAACTACCAGAAAGATGGATATTTTTAATGAGCTTTTCTACAAATACACTTCAGATGATGTAGGTTTAGATTGCACCGGAATTTGTTGTGAAAATGTTTTTCTAAGGGTGGGGAGAAGGGTTTCGACAAATTCACACAAGTCGGCTTTGTTTCCTCATAACTTTCAGGAAAATTGATGTTTTTGTTATGAAATTTTCTACAAATACCTACCAGTTAATTGTTGGGCATGCACACATACATACTGACCCACACTTTTTTCGAAATTTCAAGTTTCATTTTGTAGTTGTGTCGTGTGCAAGCTCTCTTTTTTCTTTTTTTTTACCTATCAAATTCTGATATAATCTTCGTACGGCATCTGAAAAATATTTGTAGAAAATTACATTAGAAAATACCCATTTTTCTGAAAGTTATGAAGATACAAGGCCGAATCGCTTGAATTTTCCGAAACTCTTCTATCCATTCTTGGAAAAAGAATTTTCACTACAAATTCCGATATGATCAGAATCTACGCTATCTGAAGCATATTTACAGAAATTTTAATTTTAAAAACTCCATTTTTCTGGAAATTGGGAAGAAACAAAATCGAGCGAGTTTTCATCACAACTGTCCGACAAATGGGTTTGCAGCTTTAATAAAAGCATATTACTCTACTTTTGGTATTCGAGTACTATTTTTTCCACCTTATTTTGCACTTATGTGCTCATCTTGTGGGTGTGCATATATATATATATATATTTGATTAATAAATTCAAAAAAGGATAAAAATCTTTTACAAGAATTTTATCAAGAAGCCAGTGTGTAAAAAAATTCACATGGGAAATTTCTATTCCCAAGAATATAATTATTCGTTTGTATTTATATAAGTGTATTACTACAGAATAATGCCACACAACAGACTTCCCAAATAAACACATTTTGGTAGAGATGGACTATATGTAATCTGAACCTTTCACCCCCTTATTTATTAATTTTTTTACGGAATCCCACGTTTTAGG
This sequence comes from Octopus bimaculoides, assembly GCF_001194135.2. Lineage (NCBI taxonomy): Eukaryota > Metazoa > Mollusca > Cephalopoda > Octopoda > Octopodidae > Octopus > Octopus bimaculoides. Next base: position 54,475,246 of record NC_068999.1, read on the forward strand.
CTATGGAGATTCCGATTCTGAAAAAAAAA
>NC_068999.1:54475370-54483673 GCF_001194135.2 Octopus bimaculoides
ATTTACATGCTAGAAATAACAGCCAAATCTCACAAAACTAGTGTTAGGGTTAGGGTCAGGGTTAGGTTTACCCTGTGGATCTATATAAAAACCGAGGTGGGGGGTGTCGAAATTTTGAAATTGAGATTTTTGAAATTTTTTTTTCAGAATCGGATTCTCCATGGTCTGAAACATAGGATTCCGTAAAAAAAACAAAATTTAAAAGGCGGGGTATACCCAGATTACATATACTCCATCTCCACCCACATTTTAGTACCGAATGCGAGGAAAGCAACCATCAACAGAAACCAACTTTCTTTTAAATAACTCAACTATGTTTCGACCGATTTCGCGATTACTAGAATGAAATCTAGTTTCCGTTCATCAGCATAGTATAGTACAAAATATATATAAATAGACAAAATCCTAATTATAAACAGTACGTAAAAGAAAGTTGGTTTCTTTTGATGGTTGCTTTCCTCGCATTCGGTACGAAAATGTGTTTATTTGGGAAGTCTGTTGTGTGGCATTATTCTGTAGTAATGCCCTTATATATGTATGTATGTATACATGTATATGAACACACACACACACACACACGTGTGTGTATATATGTATATACGTGTATATGAACATACGTATATACACACACATATACGTATATACGTGTGTATACACACACATACATATAATCAGTGATAGATTGTGGAAGTGGGGGGAGGGGGTTGTAGAAACTGCAGCGAAGTTAACGTCTGCTGCCTATAGCGACATCTAGCGGAAGGCGCCAATCTAAAAAATGTGATGGCGGCCTTCTGACTGTGTCTCAGACTTCTGCTGAATCTTAAACTTCCTTTTTCCCATTTCTCTGTGGAAAGTCCCCCTCCCCCCAAATTGCAAAACAGCACATTGCTTTTTCTTCGGTACTGGCATAGAAATTATAAACAGTACGCAAAGGAAAGAGAGATACAACAGCAAACAAAAGGCCATCTCTAAGATACCAGTAGTAGTTGATGGAGAACTATACGTGTCCGATTTGTATCAATCTTCTTATTGAGCCTGTAACGTTGCCATGCAAACATGAGTTGTGTCTTCCTTGTTTCCAACAGAACTTCGAAGAGAGCTTATGTTGCCCTATGTGCCGTACACGAATATCTTCGTGGGTGAGAAAACAGAGTAAAATTAATAAACTTGTCAACGAAAAAAGATGGAAAGAAATCAAAACTTTATTTCCCGAGAAGGTTCGACTTCGTCAAGAAGGCTTCGAGGAAGATTCCGAAATAGATCAAAGTTAGTTCGAGTTCAAATTTTCCTTCCTTTATCGTTCATTTTATTGTTTTTCCGTTTGCGGAAATTCACTGAAAAAAAAAAGTATATTTACAGCTATAAATATTTAGTTTTATGTTTTTGTTGTTACTTGTGTGTGTGTCCGTTCGTTTGTTTTGAAAAATAGATGTTTATGGAATGAAGTGGAGGTCTTTGCTAAAGAGAGCTAAATATTTCGTTATTTTTATACCATCACAACAAGTATTGTAGTTCATTGTTCAAAGGGCTGCATTGTGTAGTTGTAGTAGTGCTGTTTAGTGCTGCTGTATGCATCAACTATCTGCCAGTGTGTGTGTGTGTTTAATATGCCTCCGTATTTGTTTATATGCAGATACGTCTATGCATACATGCTCGTCTACACATGTGCTTTGTATGAATACACATTTAGTGATTAAGGCTTGCATATTTTGTATCCGTGGAATGTGGACGTATATGTTCATGTTGTGTGCATATTTATAGATTGTGTGTGTGAACGTGTATATGCATATGTAGACATATAAACACGCACACATATATAGCTAGATAGAGGGATAGATAGATTTCGGATTTAAGATGCAAAAATAAAATAGAATTGAAGACTATTCATTGAAAACGCCAGCACAATCAGCAGGCTCCTGAGTCACATGCACAAGACCAACAGAGTTACTCTGGGTAATCTTTCATTACACACTTTTCAAAAAGCATTTGCCAGCTCTTCAGAATGCGTTTCAGTCCTCTATCCTTATCCTGAAAAATGAATGCTGGCTTGCAAAAATTCTAGAACTTTAGAGGCATACAAACAGTTATGTCGTGTTTATGATTCAATAATGGCAATATATGGCACCAGGAATTGCTCCATGGTACCAGTCAAATCCAATATTAGACACCCACATCTCTTCTGAGAGAGTAGTCAACCAAAAGAGAGCACTAGGTTTCGATAATTCCTAAACCTGTAGATCAAGTGGTTATGGAGGAATTTTGTGAAATACTCCTCATCCACTACCTTGAAGGTCCACCAGTCTTTGCTGAGGTTATTGTGCCTCATCACCACATCATAGAGGCGTAGAACATGAATATATACATCTAAATGTTGGAAAGGTGATTATTGTCCAACTCTAGAAAAACAAGGGAGACAAATCCGCTTTTTTCCAACAGTAAGAATGTAGCAATCTTGTCCATTACTGGGAAGGTTCTAGATAAGGTTATACTGGAAAGATTGGTGCAACCAATATCGGAAAACGTCCCACCAGTCCCAGTGACGCTTCTGCTGGACACAAGGTAGTTTCATGAGAAGTGCAGGACCACTTCATTGCATTTGTGGATCTGTGAAATACCATTGACATGGTAAACAAGGGATTGTGAGATGTTTTTAAAAAGTTTGGTTGCAAATCCAAATTTATGAATCTCCTTTGTTAGATTTCAGAGTTGGCTCAAGTTATTGGAGAGTGGAACTGTGTGTTCAGTATAAAAATAGCAGTTTGTCAAGGCTCTGTGCTGCAAATGAAAAAAAATAGGATGGTGGAAGTCGGTATTAACTTTCTGACTTGATTTCAACTCAAGCTATCGCTGAGTCCAGATCTCGATAGGTCATAGAAATACAGTTAGCTGTTGACTGTGCTTTGGTAGCTCACACTCTGGAGCTTACATGATGGCACTACAAGTCGCCATGTCAGCTGCTGTTACAGCTTACAAAAGAATGAGTCACAGTTAACGTCCAATGTATTGAGGCCCAAAAGACACTTCTCTTCATTCCAGTTTTTCAGTACAACAGCAATTATTACTCACATTCTTCAGATTCAGCTCCTTTGGCTGCAGCATTTCCAACACACACACGGAGATTCTAAACTGTCTCAGACCTGCCTCTGCAACCTTTGGAAAGTCTGTCTAAACAACCATCAAGGTCCTTGTCTATTAGGCAGTTTGTGTTTCTATTGTCCTGAATTGGTATGAAACACAGCCAATACCTTTTGTGGCATTTACCATCTAGTATTTCCAGAAGATCTTTACAGTCTGTTGGTGAGATTAGTAAATATATATATATATAAATTTAAATCACAATATATGGATTCAAATAATCCCATGGTACTCATAAAAAAACAAGCTCCTTAATGTAAAAATTTGCAAGTAAAAATTTGTGTGTGAATATATATGTATAAATTGTATTATGCTGTGGAGGGATATTCTACATAGTGGTTGAAATTAGCAGATATATTCACTCAAATAGCATTACAGTTTTTAAAGAAAAAAGGAAAGATACATCATATAATGTAGTTCGACATAGAACCAGTTGGGATGGTCACAACTAAAATCCTTTTGATCATGGTTCTGCTTTTTTTAGGGCTGATTTGAGGATAACGTTCATAAGAGCAAGTGGGCATATAATGATGTGGTAACAACTATTGAACTTTATTTTTATAGAATTAACTGCCATATTTTTCACTGATTACACCTGGGTTTATAAACCCTGGAATAGATATGGAAGTATGTTAGTAGCACATACTAATAAATATCTCTCTCTTTTTATGTGTGTGTGTATTGATAGATTACTATTATCTATCCTAATTTACAAAGTACCACTATTCAAATTTCTCTAACGGTCAGTGTATTTCATTGGAAGTATAGTTACAAAAAAATTAGTATGGATGGTCATGGCGAGACTAATAATTCTTACAGATAACCTCAGTGTCATACATTTGCTTCTGAGAATCTCAAAGTTTGTTCAACAACAACTAAGACTAACAGCATACATAAATTAGTGTAAATATAAGTTTTTTTCACTGGTACAAAGCCAGAAATTCAGAGTCAAGGTTAATTGGTTAGATTGACTCCAGGTCTGGACTAGTACATTATTTATGCCTATCCTAACTGAACTCTTGTAGGTGGTGACAGCATAGCTATATTGCTGGTACATCCTGTGTTTGCTTCCCTGAAAAGTTTGATATTTTGTATCTCAACTTGCGTATTCAAAGATTTCACTATTAGATCTATGTCAACATTATCAAAGGCTGTTTTATAATGAAGACAATGCAAATAGGCAGCTTTTTGTTTATCCTAGAAGTTGTGTTAGAATGAACATGTGGTCAGTTGTTCTGTGGTTTTTCTGAAGACCTGTTTGTTGCCTTGGTTGTTGATTGTCAAGATGCTCTGACAGTCGAGTAACTATGACCTTGTAAACAACTTGTTGAGGTGAGATGAGAGGAATATAGGATGATAGTTTCTCAGATCTTTCCTATTGTCCTTCTTATTAAATAAGATAATATTCTGCTTCTTCTACAGCAAGATTATTTTCTCCTCTTTCAAATATTAATCGTAGGACAAAGATTTTCCTCAACTGCTCTTTTCCACACTACATTTGTATTGTTATACCATCTTTCCCTGCAGCTGTATCTCTCTTCATCATCTTTAAAGGATTCTCTGTTTTGATGACCAGAAACGTGAGTGACACGTTTTCTAATGCTTGTGATGATGGAGGATTAAATGTCACCGGTGATTTAAAAAGATTGACGTAAGAGGTTTCACAAACTTCCTCCACCTCCCTTTTGCCTGTCACCATGAGCTGTCTTTGTTCTTGAGCACTGTACCTTCAATTTATATAGTGCTCTCTTTCTCCTGCATCTCTTTTTTTCTCCTCTTTTTGCATCCACATTAGCTTTTTTAATCTATAATTCTGAAAGTCACTGACCAGATGCTGTCTTGTCATGTAGAGAAGGGAGTACTCAATGTCATCTTCCATGTTCCTCTTCATAGTCTTCCTTTTCTTTAGCATTTTCCTTGTTTTCTCTGAAATCCTTCCACCCAGTTCTTGCTGGTTTATAGTTTTCATTTTCCACATGCAGCTTTTAATTTCTCAATCAATAAATTATCATTGATTTCATCGAGCTAACTCCAGGATTCCTTCTTGATAGCATCTTGCCATTGAGTCATATTGAAGATCTTAATTTGCTGGTCCTGTATTGTGATGTGCTGTGCTTCTTTTCTCTCTAATTTTGTTGGTAATGATATTTGCCTGTAGCAATCAACAGTTGCTGTTAGTGTTGAATGACACTGTGACTGAGATGTCCTGCAATGTGCATTGTTTGTTGACTGGGATGTAGTCAATCTTATTTTGATGCTCAGTGTTTTGAGTTATTCTGGTCCATCTCTTTTCCAGATCTTTTCCTGGATGGGCTGTTCCCAATGTAAAGTCTTTTTGCTTTGGCCATAGTTCCTCTTTTTTTATTTCTCTTTCACAGTCAAAATTTTCTGACATGTGTCTTCCCCTGTCATCCTTTTTTCAGTTTCTTTTCAAATCTTCCATCATGATGGTGTAAGTGGATTTGTGAGCTAGCACTTTTTCTAAGTCTTGATAGAATTCCCCCACTTCATCATCCTTGTTCTGGCATGTGGAACATAGGTTTGGATTGTTAAGGTAAAAAACAAAAAAAAAAGTTGTCAGAGGTGTTAACTGTATCAACTAAATATTGTCATCATCTTTATTTGATGTCCTCTTTTCCATACTTTCATCAGCCAGATGGAATTTGTTGAGACAGATTTTTCTATGGCCAGATGCTTTTCCTGTTGCCAACCTTCACGTTTCCAGGTAAGGTAATATTTCCTAGAGCAAGACATGTCTTTTTATGAAAGACTTGGAAGCACACAACAGTGTTTGTGTGAGAGAGATTCTTTTGAAGACAAGGATACACACGCACACATATGAGCAGCAGCTTCCAGTCTTTGTCTACCAAACCCATTCACAAGGCTTTGGTTGATCTGGAGCTATAGTAGAAGATACTTGCCCAAGGTGCCACACACCTGAATCCAAGACCACATGGTTGGGAAGTAAGCTTCTTAACTGCACAATTAACAATTTTAAGAATTTATTGTTGATACCTCTTTTTGTTTTCTCTTTGTTTAGTTTTTCAACCTCCAAGACTACAATTAGCAGAACCTGGAGAAATCCGGGAAGAGTATGAGAAAGCAGTTAAGAAGGTAATTTATTTGTATTCATTTTTTTTTTTTGTATTATGCTTCTTAGTTTAATTTCAGATTATTGATGTTTTGTTTTTATTGTAATTAGTCGTTAAGGTGGTGAAGTTGTAGAATCATTAGCACATTGGAGGAAATGTTTAGAGACATTTCTTTTGGCTCTTTACATTTTGAATTCAAATTCTGCTAAGGTCAACTTTGTTTTTCATCTTTTCAGGGTCACTGACATAAATATCAATCTTATACTGGGATCAAATGTAGTTGACGTACCTCTTCCCCTTAAACTTGCTGTCCTCATAAAAAGAATTATGGATCTCTTATAGATTCTTCAATTATTTTTTTTTTAACTAAACAGTTTGAAACCTTGTATACTGATGTAGTTTCTCATGCTGAACACAGTTTACTTTCAACATTTTTGACAAAATTTCATATTTTAGAAGTTATTTCTTGTTAAAGTTGTCATATTTGGGTAATTTTAACCAATCAGCTGAAGAAACCTACTGCTGTTTGCAATAGTAATCGAAGAGCAACAACTCCGGATCATCTCTACTGAATGTATTTTTCAACCACGTGTGGATTAGTAGAGATGACCTGGAAGTTGTTGCTCCTCGATTTCTATCGCAAACAGCAGTAGGTTTCTTCAGCTGAATACATGTTGGTTGGTTAAAATTACACAGATATGGCAACTTTAACACGAAATAACTTCTAAAATATGAAATTTTGTCAAAAATGTTGAAAGTAAACCGTGTTCAGCATGAGAAATTACACCAGTATATGAAGTTTGAAACTGTTTAGTTAAAAAAAATAATTTTAAAATCTGTGAGCCAAACTGAAGAGATCCAGAGTTATTTTAACCAATTGGGTCTTCATCAAATATATCCATCATTGTTGTATATAATGTATAATCAGTGTATATAATAGTGCTGAAGCACTATTTTGTAGCTTACAATAGTAAAAAATGCTTTTCCAGGCTTGACTGTTGAAATTGTGGTGTACTTTCAGCTAAATGAAGAAAGAGAAGCACAAAAACAGAAAGAGGAAGAAGCAAGTGTAGCTCTCTTAAACTCCCTTCGTGAAGAAGAAGAACGGTTAAGACGTGAACAACAGAAATTAGAATCACAACTTAAAAAAGATGAGGAGCTAGCTCGTCTGTTGGAGGTTAGCCATCTCTTCAGTTTGCCATGTTTTTACTTGTATTTATTTCGTGCAAAGTATTTTTACTTCACTCCATATATCAATAAGTTGGTTGCTACTGTCACCTTGTCCTTTTTTTACTATAGTAAGCTACATAAGTTTTGTGGTGTGACTAGTAGTTTACTAACCAGTATGTTGGTGAGACATGCATGTGTGCCTGGTCCTGAGGTGTTTGGAATTTTTTTTGGTTTCTCAATTGATTTTTTTAGATTTTTAGGCATCTGATGGTTAGGATGGAGTCAAAACTTTGGTTAAATGAAAAATGAGTGTTTTTCAATATGTGTTCCATCTTTGTGTGGTTTATTTGGCAACTGATTAATCAAGAAATATCTAATTAAGAGCTTGCTTGATGTTGCAGTGAAGGTGTATTACTGAGCTGATTTGGTAGAAGGAAACTGAAAAAAGCCTGTTGTGTGTGTAACATATATATACATGTATATGAATGTTTTTGTGTGTCTCGACATTGTGTGATAATTGTAAATGACTTACTGCCTTACAAGTGGTGGTGTTTGTTTCCAGTCTTTTGTGAATACATTTGGCCATAGGGAAATAATACCTTATTTAGGAACAGGTAAAAGTTAATGACCAGCAGTAGAAAATCTGCCTCAGTGAATTCCATCTGACCCATGCAAGTATGGTAAAGTGGATGTTAAAATGATGATATAATATTTCATTGTTAGTTTTATGATTTATGTCGGATATATATATATATATACACACACACACATGCAAGGTTTCTGTCTTTCTCAGGTTTGTTTCCTTGTTTAGTTACTTGATGCTGAGTTCAGTTGTGTGTAGTTTTGGTGTATTGTATTTCTGATTGACTCTGCTTTTTATGAGACTGGCTATTTCTGGTGTGTAAT
>NC_068999.1:54483771-54497185 GCF_001194135.2 Octopus bimaculoides
GTATTTCTGATTGACTCTGCTTTTTATGAGACTGGCTATTTCTGGTGTGTAATTGGGGTTATATTTTTCTTCGCTGTGTGGCTAAGAAGCTTCCTAGTCATGTAGTCTTGGGTCCAATCCTACTGCATGTACCTTAGGTAAATGTCTTTTACTATAGCTCTGGGCCAACCAAAGCCTCATGAGTGGATTTTGTAGATGGAAACTGAAAGAAGCCCATCGTTTGTGTGTGTGTGTATCTTTGTCTAGACATCATTTAATGGTTGTAAATGAGCATTGCCATATAAGCAATGCCGTTTACTTTCAGTTTTCTCTGAAAAACATGTCTGGCCATGGGGAAATATTACCTTGTTTAGAAATGGGTGAGGGTTGGCAACAGGAAAGGCATCTGGCTGTAAACGATCTTCCTCAACAAACTCTGTCTGACCCATGGAAGCATGAAAAAGCGGGTGTTAAATGATGCATGTACTGCAGTGTCTATATCAGTGATTGTGTTGCTGTTTAACCCTCATAACCTTGGTTCTGTTTCCTGATGAACTCCTTCCGTTGTGATTTTTTTCTATTTAAAGTTTGTAAAAACATTTTTACTTTCCTCATTTATCTGCAAGTGTGTTGTAATGATAATTGGTAGGTGGTCCAAGGAGAGTTAGGAAATATTTGTCTCGTGGTTGTTATAGCTAAGTGTGTGGAAGCAGCAGCAGCTTTATTGTTGAGTTGTAGTTGGCTTGGTGAGGTTGTGTGTTGGTGTGAATTCTTTAGAATATAAAGAGTTCAGATGTGATGCTACTGTACCACATCTTTTCCATGTTTGCATGGATCAGATGGAATTTGTTGAGACATTTTCTACAGCTGGATGCCCTTCCTGTTTCCAAGCAAGCTAATATTTTCTCATAATTTTGATATGTATTTCAAGAAGACTAGAAATGAACAACCCCGCTTGAATGATGATGATGATGCTCATTTACAATCATCACATGATGTCTAGACAAGAGTACACACACACATGCATCTCTATCTTTCTATATGTATAAACATGATGGGTTTATTTTTCCATTTGTCTACCAAATCCACTCACAAGGCCTTGGTTAGCCTGGGGCTATAGTAAGAAATACCCAACGTGTCACCCAATGGGACCGAATACAAAACCGCTTGGTTGGGGAGCCATCTTCTTAACTACACAGCCATGCTTTGCTCTTTGCTCACGAAAGTTGTTTCTATTTATATACAGAATGCACATCAATATATATAACCAAACCAGCTCTGTTGTTTGGTCTTGAGTGTAACTTGGGATACTGGGAGTTTGATCAGGTATTCAGAAGGTATCCTGAGTGATTGCTGTGCCAGTGTTGCAAGTGATTATGAAATCTTTTAGTTCCATAAATGTGTTTTTAATGTTGTACTGGAAAAGGTTGTGTTTTTCTGCTGCATTTAGAAAGTTTGCTTTTGAGTGAAAGCTTTAACCCTTTCGTTACTGTATTTCTGACCAAAATACACTCTTCATGAGTTTCAATTAAATTCTATAATAATCATGAATTTAGACTAGTTTCATTAAGCAACTGTAACTTTTTTTACTCATCAACATATTAATGTGATATTTGGAACATAATTAAAGAAAGGGCCCTTAATCAATTTTATTGCATAACCTTTGTCTCAAAATGACTCTAATTACAGGTAAATCCAGGTAAACTAAGCAAAATGTAAAAATATTAAAATTTTGTTTAAACATACCATAGAAAATGAATCATCAGCTAATATTCAATTAGGTATGCAACAAAATTTTGATATAGAAGAATTGTGCACATCACTAGATTATCAGTAGAATTTAAAGCATGGAAGAACAGGTGTACCATAAAGGTGAAATAAACTGAAATATTGGAATTTGTTTTTGAAGAAAACTAGAAAATTAAATATATCAACTAAATGAAATATACTCACACACATGCATGAATAAACAGGAACATATATAACGAAGATTTACAATAGAAATTAAATCAAACTCGTCATTCACCTTACAGGTAAATTAAAATTACAAGTAAATAAAAAGTAAAACGAAGTAAATTTGAAAAATATTTATGCAATTTAATCATACATATATTCACAATATTTCTATCATGGAAAGTTGTAAAACGTCCCACTCTACATACTGCAACCTTGCAGTATGCACATTGGAAAGACGTTTCAACTGGCCACCCACTGAGAATTTTTCTTTGTTGATAGACATTCACAGCACTGCTTTTTGCGACCCCTGATTTTTTCTAATTTATGGAGATCAACTGAACTCAGAGGGATATCTCTCTGGCAGGCTTTGCTTTTCCTTCCTGTAGTTATTTTTTTGGAGGAATAACCTGCCCTCAATTGCGTTGCTACATCTGCTCAGAACTGCAGATGGTTGCACTGCTTGTGAGCCCCTCTTGATTTGGTATGTAATATAAATGCATTTACAATGCTCATATTTACTATACACCAAACCAGGTATCGCCACCATTTATTATCCGGTCTACCAACCAGATAATAACTCCTCATGTGGTTCAGCCGATCCACACCACCCATGTACCTGCTATAACCAAGGTTCACAAACAGGGTGCCATTTTCATCTACACATGGTTGAGCACTGGTAGATAGAAAATTCATCTGCCTTTTATCTCGCTAGCAGATTTCCTTTCTGCTGTTGGATTATTTCACCTCTTTCTTTCAATTTTGCTTTTCTTATATCCAACGGCAGCCCTTTTCTGCCAGCAATTACTGTAGCCCACGTATTCGTTGTCACAGTTTCTAAATACACCACAAGTTTGACCGAACTGAAAAATAGGTCAAAAAATAATATACAGCATTGGTTATGGTATGGAATTGATAAATTCCAGACCACATCGTACCCTAGGCCATGCTGACTAACATTGTTGTCTCTTTTCCCTGCATAAAAACTAAATTCACAGCAGTACTCACAAACTTTGATTGTCCATTTCATGGGCTTTCCTAGCATATACTGTTTGTTTACATTCTGCATAACAGTTTGTTTCCACAGTGATTGCTTCAAACAAGCATACTGGAAAAAATGAGGAAAAAAAAAGTCTAACGGTTTCGCTTTCCTGAGAAAGACTATGGGTAGACCCCGTCTCCTCAGAAAAATTGTTAATAAAAACATTTAAAAACTTTTTACTCCATTCCGATGTAAAATAGTCTTCGCTGTTGCCACTTTCAGTTTCTTCAGAATCACTGCTTTCGGATACAGAAATATCCGATTCATTCTTGTACACCATGTGCTTTTGTATCTCATTCATTCTTTTTCTCGATATCTCCATATCTTCTGCTGAAAAACCTTCAAATTCAGAATCACTGCTTGATAGCACGAAACTCCTATTCATTTTCAAAGTTGAAAAAAAAATCAGCATCGGAAAAATGTGGAAAAAAAATCTCCCAAAATTCACTAAGTTCAGATATCACGTTAAACAATGTTGGATTACTATAACTCAACTATTTACAAAGTGAAATCGTGTATTCACGAATGTACTAATGAGATTTGTGTTCAAATTCACATCTAAATAACAATGGGTCCTCTTGGCTGGGTTGGTCTTATAAACTGGTTTGTATCGAAAGGGTTAATGGATTCTATGCAGTCCTGTGATGTTCAGGAGATAACAAGGGTACTTATCTCTTTCATTGCAGTTCATGTCATTGTTATTTTCCCTGTAAAGTCTTGTATTTTTTCCAGAGTGTTTTTTAATCATGTTTATGTAAATAATTTTGTATTCTTTGTAAGACACCGTTTTAGCAGGTGCAAACCTTCTAATCAGAAGCCTGCTTCAAACAGGGCTGATTTGGTGGCAGGGGAGTAAAAATAACTATATTTTTTTACTTGAAGAAAACTACTTACATTAATCCTATCTTCCCTGTCGTTTTTAATATTACTTTGCTTGGAAACATTTGAGGGTTGGTGACAGGAAGGGCCTCAATAAACTCTGTGCAATTCATGCAAGCATGTATTCGAGTGGATGTTGAAATAATGATAGATTCTATCAGTGTCCAGTTTCCCAGCCAAGACTTGTTCCATTTCTTTCTTGTTAATGCCAGACTATACAAAACATTAGTTCTTTCCCCTCTATCTCTTTAGTGTTTCTGCTAATGAGAATTGTAAAAACATGAAATTTTCCATTCTACACTTTCTGCAGTGAATTGGCTGAATTATTAGTGATGGATAGAATGGTTTGTGTTACTTGTTTAGATTCTCTGCTATCTGAGTTGAACTTTGCCTTTCATCCATTGAAGGTTGATAAAAAAGTACAACTTCAAGCTGATGGATTGATGGAACTGGATGAATGTTGAAATGAATGCTTTGTGGCACTTCTGAGTTCAATTTCTGCTATGGCTTACACAGGTAGTAGACATACTGTGTTGCTCAGGTTAATACTGCTTCCTGGCACCTTGAGTACCTTTAACAAAGTCTACTCTATTGCAAGCTTTTGAGTCTCTGTAAAAGATCATGGGCACTATCTTTCCCTCTGACCAAAAGATAAAAATAGAAAAAATATATAATCGATTAAATTTTTTACTTTAATAATTAGAAAGAAAAAAAAACCACTACTATATTGCTTTTTTGTTCTTCTTTAGTCTGTAGGTACTCCAGCCCTGCATGGGAAAGATGAGAGAGTGTTGGATAGTGAGCAGAACATTTCAGTGATGGTCAACAAAGTTGAGGAAAGTGGAATGATTGATGATATTACTGGCTGCAATTCTCTTCAGCCAGTAGTGGTCATTGAAGACCATTCAGAGATAAGGAAGACCAGTTCTAACAGTCACTCACTGGAAACAGACTCTTTGGTAGCTGAAAGTAGTCAGTTGAAAGATGATGATTTCAATAGAACTTTTGAAGCTGCTGACACCCCAGATAGTCCCACCTGGTCAGCAGATGCTACCTCTCCTACATTGAACTGCAACAATGTACCCAAACCCAACACATTGTCCTTCATCAAAACCCCTTTAAAACAGTTTAATTCGTTTGGCATAAAAGATTCTGAGCGTCGAATATTGTTTGAGAAGAAACTGAATGTGAATAAAAAAGATGTTGGAAGAAGCCGCATTTCAAGTGTTCATTCGAAACTGAAGCCAAACGTGAAACCCGATCCGAACTCTAAATCTGCAAAGCTAGATTTGTATTTCAGTAGAAAAGACACTAACCACCATTCCGGCAACTATTTCGATGATGCTAAAGATCTCACAGAAGAACAGGACAGATTGTTTGCATTAGCACTCCAGAAACAATATGATCTAGAATTCAAACTTTCTGCAACAGTAAACCGTTCCAAAGGTACATCAGACGGATACAAGTTGAGGGCAAAGAATGAAACATCAACCAATGACAAACGCAAAAGGAGCTCAAGCAATGAGAGAGTCTCCAAGAAAGCAAAAACTTAAAAACAATTTTTTAAAAAAAACGGAAGAAATGAGTGAACATTAGCTTAAGTACTTGGGCATGTCTCAGGAAGAGCTCACAATTGGTGGATGACAGCACTGATTAAAAAAAAATCAACTGAAGAGTTTTCTTCACTTCCACATTGCAAACTAGATTGGCCAAATTTAGCTGATTTCCAAAAGAAAAAAAAAATTTTTTTTTTGCACTTTTATTCCATCTTCCAGAAGAATGAAATTGACAGAAACAACAATAAAATGTTATATTTTGTATTTATTTCTTAAGAAATGTCACGTTTGTATTTCTATTTTATTTTATTTTATTATTTTTTCTGGTAATTTGAATGAAGGAACTTACATAACCTCTCTTTTCAAACAGTTATGCATTGTAGGCTCAACAAACAGGAAAGCTGAATATTGTTATCTTCAATACAAAAGATGTCTTCTGTTTGACAATTTGTTTAATTCTGTGTTCTTTATATCACCCACCTCCATTCACCAAATCCCTACTATTACTCCAACCCCAATCCCTACTATTTATCATTACTCTAGAGTTGAACAAAACTCCTACTGTCAACATCTGTGTAATGTTTCAAACTAATTTTCCTCTTGTTTGTAAGACAGGGTAAACAGAAATTTTTATGTACCTGAAACAGTCATCTTAAAAAAAACACCTCCCATTTGTAATCTCTTCTCTTTAGTTTCTTAGTAATAAGTTAGAAACTATAGGTAGTTAAAATCTGGATGTTTTTGTAAACTGGCATTTCCCATAAAAATGAAATATTTCTAAACTGGAGTTAAAGCAAAAATGGAATAGTATTACCTACTATATGATGTCTACTGTATACAACAGAGTCAAGATTTGTTTATTACATCCAACTAACCTTAATATAGGCCCAGAGACTTCTAGCCTGAAGATGATGAGACCCCAGTATTACTTTAGGAGTTTTATCTAATCAGTTGTGATCCTGCCTACCCTTTTATAAGTTTCCAGCCCTATGCAACAAAAAGCACCAATGACAGACTGTTCTCACAATACACTCACATAGCTGATGAACTGCAATAAACGAAAACAGCAATGATGACTAAATGAGATGATTTGTTGACACAACTAATGAAAAATCTTTAATCTGAGTCTGGTGGAGCTTCAACAAAGGCTTTCAGCATGCTATCCACTTGCATCATCTGTAAGAAAAGTTAAAAATTAACAATTTAGTGTTTAAAAGGTTCAGTTATACAGATAATAGTTTTAAAGTATTTAATACTTCACTATTAATGCTAATACAGACAGCTATCACACTAGTTATCTATAATATAAGAGAGTTAGTCTCTGATGAAAGATGCTATATCAATTAGGTTTAGTCAATACCCACTTCCTCTACTTCCATCTCTCTCATTGCTATTATGCAAAAGTGTAGTAAGTTCAAAATGTTGCTTTTTCAGAAAACGAAAAAATAGTTTCACCATTCCATAGCACACTGTTGCCTACATTTTGACAATTTTTGATATCTTGGCATCTGAAGCAGCTGGAGATACGATAGTTTGACCAAAAGAACCAGCTATTGCAAGCAGACATAAATATTGAAAAACATACATTTGGCCAAACTTGGACATACAACAGTTTAACATAATAGCAATGATATATATATATATATATGTGTATGTATGCACATTTTCTTCATTTTCTGGAGTTATACATCATACAGATTAGAGCAAACGAGATTTCTAAATTGCAATTTTTCTTTCATCATTTTAGCCCTATCTTTTTTAATAATCATATTTTACTTATTTTGCTTTGGAAAATAACTAGCGTTCCAGTTGATCTCATCAGCAAAACAATCTGCTTGTGAAATTAACATGCACGCGGCTAAGCACACAACAGACACGCATACTCTTAGCATAGTTCTCAAGTTTTCAAACAGGGGAGATAAGCACCTCTCTGAAACTAGGCTCTGGATGCTGGCTGGAGGTGCTTATCTCCCCTGTTTGAAAACAAGGATACAGTATGCTTGTGTCATTTAGCCAACTGGAAATGGTCTTTCCTGGGACTGTCACATTAAGTTGGTAACAAACCATTACTTTTTATATATATATAGTTATCGTTTTTTTGGTTGTGTGTATGTGTTTATGTCTTCAACAAATAGACAATGCAACACAGACTTTGAACAAATTATGAATGTATATGCATGATTAAAAAGTTTTTTTAACTGGCAGAGCATCGTGTTAATTGAAAGGAATGTAACTGGCCTCGTTAGTTTCTTCACTTGCCTCCTCAGCACTGTTTTCTTCTTCTGCAGAATCTTCACCACACTCTACATACTGTATTGGATAGAAAGATTGTTTTAGCCAACATTAAATAAACTGTATTGGAACTTGGCAACCTAGCAGAGACAACACAGATAACCTAAGTCAGCAGGTGACAGGAATTTTAGCAAGCGGGGTCACTAATTCATAGTCTGGTTCTGTGATGATGGTCAGTACACTTGACCATCAACAATCCAACCCACTAGCAGTAAGTAGGTACCACTGTATGTATCTCAGTGTACTACATCCATGACCAACACAACAATCAACAGTCTAGTCTATCTGTATAGGCACCAGGCTTACTGTGAAGGCAGGTGGCTCAGTGGTTAGAGTATTCAGCTGATGATCGTAAGGTCATGAGTATGGTGTATGATTCACAACTGTGAAAAAACAAAAGCCCCTACACAAAACTCCATTAATAATCATTCGTAGGGAAACCAGAGACAAATACCACTCCAGGGGAAGGAGAGGATCCTGAGAGGGAGAGAAAAAAATTACTGCAGTAACAGATGGAAGGAAGATATAACACAGCAGTGTGTTCAGTTACTCAAGGCTTCCTTATCACTGGGGCGTGTGTATATAGTTACACATCACATGTAAAAAAGGGTTGTTTTTAATGATTTATGGCTTAGAGGGTTTAAGGGCCCATGTAGGACTAGCATATTCCATGGGAGAAGATTGAAATGCTTTAAGGTTGATAACCTTATTTCATGTGTGATGGTGGTGGTGGCTGGAGTAGAACGAAGAGTAGATTGTTAGAATAGCAGAGTGAAGGGTCAGCTGGAGTATCAGAGAGAGTAGTGGAGCATTGAGTGAAATGCTGTGGGGTACTTTGTTTGCCTTTAGAGTTTTGAGTTCAAATCCTGCCTGTGTTGTCTTTCATTCTTCAGGAAATACGGGTAGAAGTGTCAATTGAAACACCCACCCCACATGCTGTGCCAATGTAAAGTAAACTCCTAATTAAACAACAACAACAACAGCAGCAGCAGCTTTATTACCTGAATATCAGAGTCTGAGTGAATGGGTTCAGCAGAGTTTGACTCTGATGGCGGTTCACTGACAACGTCATCCATAGCGTCACCCCTGGCAGAGATTGGGTCCATATGGATCACTTCCGATGGTGCTGCCATTTGTGGCATGGAGGTGGAGGCTTGAGAAGAACTGGCTCCCTGGAAGAGAGAGAGATCCCACATAAATCAGAGAGAATAAAATCGGCATCAGTGGTGAGACAAGGGGCCACCTATGAAATGGCAGAACCTTGAAGTTTTGATTTCCTACTGAGAGAAATGAACTAATGTGGAGAAACAATTGGAATGGAAGGATAAACAGCAAAGTTGATGTCAGTGAGAGGGAAGGGATTAATCAGTTATATATGCTGTGGCTGATGCCAGTGTCATCTAACTAGCACCTGTGCCATTGGCACGTGAAAAGCATCTTTCGAGTGTTGGGCCCCACAAAGACAATGTGGCCGATGCTGGTGTCGTGTAACTAGCACTCATGCTGGTGGCTCATAAAAAGCACATTTCGAGCATTGCGCCTCATGGAGGTAAATACAAATTACAGAGACCTTTGGCAATATGCCGTGCTTCACAAGAAGACCCACCAAGCCAAGTGAAATCGTAGTTGTGGCAAACACTGGTGTTACACAACTGGAACCCGTGCCCATGGCATGTAAAAGCATCCATTACACTCTCAGAGTGGTTGGCATTAGGAAAGGCATTCAGCACTCAACTGCTAAGCTCTTTCTCAACTCCTCATCAAACCCATGCCAGCATGGAAAAGCAAACATAAAATGAATGAACATATGTGTCTTTCTCTCACTGATGTAGAAGACGGGCAGTGACAAGGACCCACACAAGCCCACTCAAACTAATGAGGTTGATGTGGTTCGTTAAGCCTGAACATCATCTGCAAAACCACCACGGGTAGGGAAAACCCAGCCAAAGACATCCAGGAGTCAGGTGACGGTATTAACCTAGGCCTGCAAAAATATGTCAACTGAATCAGAAAATAATTCAAAGTACTTCTGAAATCCTTACAGCTGAACATCAATTTTGCCACCTTTAGAAGGTCCTTTTTTGGGGGTGTGGAGGGGAGAAGAGTAGAAACTTATATAAAGCAAGCCAGTCAAATGCAGCCTGGAAACTATAACCTATGTACAAGTAAGTTAATCAAATGCTGCTTGTAAATTAGCAAAGCAATCTATAAGCTGACACTCCAGGGACAGTTTTCTATTGACATTATTTTCTGAATTAGATTTAACAACCTGGTTGCCACCCTGTTGCAGCAAGTATTGAACGAGCCAAATATTGAACAAGTTAACAAGGTCAAAGATCCAATGTAAAGTGCGAATATGTCCTGGATAATCTTTGTACTTCTGCAATTAGGTGCAGACCAACTTGGTTATTGAGGCATGAAAGACATCATCTTGATGCTGGTGTCTTTCATGCCAGCTGACACTGTCCTTGTATGTTACGGTGCAAACAAGGCTGTGCATTGGCAAAAGCTCTTCCTTGTATAAGGAGAAAGGTAATATGTTCAGTGTTGTATTATATTAACAATTGTGGAGCAAACATCAGCGAAAAAAATCTAAAGAATAAAAAAAGTGCCTTTCTTGAAATATTTATTCTACTCCAAATCAGACACTCCCCTCTTAATCTTGCTGTCCGAAATGCAGCAAACTTATGACTAGTCTATTGGTAACTTGTAATTAACGATGCTACTCCTTACTAATTGCAATATAAAATAAAGTATTTTCTCATTACATTTTAATTTTGTAGACCACTTCAAACACAATTCATGTAATTTTAAGATTTCTAAGATGAAAACAGACTAGCAATGATGAATTACAAAGAAATGATGTTATCAAAATTCAAATTTCAAATACAAACATAAAAACGTGTGTGGCATGTGCTATGTCAATTTTCCCACTGACCTCGTCAAAAGAGATAGTCTTCTTAAAGCTGTCTGTGTTCGATTGGCTGAGAGAGAGGGTAGGCAAGTAAGCGAGAGATTCTGAACTAACATTTGTCTGTTTTTGTTGTGTTCCGCCAAATTCTGTTTGTAGTGGGAAGCTGTTGAATGATGCCTGTCTAGGTTCCGATTCAGGAAGGTTTTCCATCATCCACATACTTGGTCGACTAGAACTGATTTTGACAGTTTCGGACTGTGGCTGTGTTGATACAGTCTGGAACATGACAGAGCGGCAAGCAATAGCTATGAACTCAAAACTACTCATGGCTTCTTGACAATAACTGGAAACCTGTAAAAGAACATAACAGAATAACTAAAATCTGAACATATATATATATGTATAAGACATCACAAACATTAATTCAAGACAGAAAAGTACAACGGCTCATGGACAAGGCTTGAACTAAATATCTAATCATGTCCATATTATCTATAACAACAAATTGTAGACTTTCCTGTCATAGACGACTGATGGGAGTTGTGCAATTTCTTGCAGAACCCACACTCCTGATGATTTGCTTATGCTGTACATTAGCTCACTGCTTTCAAATTTACATGGTGGTGGTAATGATGGAAATAATGGCAGTGTTAATAATGATAGTAGGTGACTGTGAGGGGAGTTGTTGCTGTTTAACCCTAGGCCAGTCCTGATCAAATAGACCAATGATCAGAGAGATTCTAGCTACGACCACCACATGCCAGATGTCAAAGTGATTGAATAGCAACATGAAACAAAATGTTTTCTCAAGAGCACAACACACTGCCTGGTCTGGGTATGAAGGCCACAACTGCAAGATCATGAGTACGACACCCTAACCACTAGCTATGTGTCCTCACTACAACAACAACAAATACTACCTGCCATTCCACCTTCTTAAAAAAATTACAAAAAAAACCCTTTCTTTTTTCAGCTATAGATACATGGTCTCAATCCAGTGAGTGGGACCTCTTTTGCTTTCCTCTCTTATACTATCTACTATCACTTAAAAATCAATTAATCCATAATTTGAAGAGATGTAGCAATGTGGAGTCAGTTGTCATAGCAGAATAGATGTAGTGAATTGTGTGATACAAGTTATCACAAAATACATGTAGCACTTGCAGAAAGTAGGATTGTAAGGAATCTTGCAGTGTTTATGCTTTTATAAGATTATTAAAGCAGAAAATAAAGCTGTTTGACCAAGACCTGAAAGCACAGTGTGGATATGATCTGACTGCAGAATGTGATGGTGGTGATGATGATTACGATAACGATGGAAATAATGATAGTGTTTATGATTGTCACAGTTGTTGCTGTTTAATTCTAGGTCAGCCCTGATCAAACAGACCAATGAACAAAGAGATTCTAGCTATGACCACCCGTCGTTTTTTCTTTCAGACAGTGTACTTCAGACTATTCAATGCGTTTGTCTTTGGGAGATGGTCAGAAGTGATTTGACGGAAATTCAACTGTTACTTCTAACAAGTCAAAGAACCATGTAACCTCCTTCAATGGTTTGTGTTGTTGATGATGATGATGATGACAATGGTGTTGATAATGTAAGACTTACCTCTAAATCAGTGTCTTCCTGCGATGCTCGGTTCAACAGGGACATAATAGCAGCTATGGGAGGACTGTAGTAGGCATGACGGACTGTACCCAGAGCCACTAAACAGTGGTATTGCTCTTTCCGACGCTTACCAGTCATTTGGTGTGGAAACTGCTGCAGGAGTGAAGTCTCGATGCATTGCAACAACGATACCTGAATGTCCTGGATGAAAAGGGGAAAGAGTCACCATCACCTTGTTGGTAATTCATTAAAAAAATCATGACCGCCATGTTTGTTGGTAGTTGCTGTTATATACCAGTGTACAAGACATACTTTTTTCAGTGTCACATAAAAGCACTCATGCTGGTGCCATGTTAAAAGCACTCAGCACACACTGTAAAGTGGTTGGTGTTAGGAGGGGCATCCAGCCATAGAAACCAAGGCAAATAAGACTGGAACCTGGTGCAGCTCCCCTGCTTGCCAGCTCTAGTCAAACTGTCCAACCCATGCCAGCATGGAAAACAGACGTCAAAGGATCATGATATAACAAAAAATTGCCATGCGTCTGATGCAATCATATTATGGATGCTATACTGAACATATGATGAAACATTAAATTTCTTTTTACTACAAAATATACTTTTAAAGTAGGTGTACATCTTATATGCTGGCAAATACGGTAATTAAAACTAAAACCAATATCATGTTGATAATTGAAAATGGAATAAAAAAGTGAAAAGTAAAAATTTCTATAACGAATTTTTATACTCAAGAGAATCCACAGTGGTTTGAATGAAAGATATAACATAATGCCTGGATTATTAACACATTCATCTGGTCCTTGGGTGTTGCTGGCTTTGAACAGTGGTCCTAACACACGAGCAGGTCCTTGGGTTGCCTTTAGCAGAACTTATTTTACTATATTTTGATCAAGTCACTATTGTAAAGACTATTGCAGTGATTGCCTGGAGGACTATGATAAATAAGAGGGGGCTGAGGACGGAACCTTGGTGGACCCCTACCTCGACCCGGAATTCATTGCTGTACTCATTTCCAACCCTCACCTTACTGGCAGCATCTCTGTACATGGCTCGCACAGCTCTCACTAACCATTCTTCTATCCCAAGTTTCCTCATTGACCACCAGATAAGGGATCGGGGGACCCTGTCAAAGGCTTTCTCCATGTCAACGAAAGCCAGGTACAGAGG
>NC_068999.1:54498670-54502462 GCF_001194135.2 Octopus bimaculoides
ATAAACAAAATAATTAATTAATCTAGTGGAAATCCACAGGAGAGCAATAAAAATAGAAAATTTAGGAGTTATCTCCCCTATAATAACAAAGACGAAATCTAACGAGATTCTAAGGATTTAATAATAGTTATGTATGTGTTTTTTCGTGTTTTGTTCGAATGGTAACCACTCCTGAAGAAGTGCCAAATGTCTAAATCCAATGGACCAGTCACTGGATAAGTTTGGCACAGAAATGTTAACAGAGTGGTGAATAAATCGATATATCGAGTTTGAAGTCTCTGTCTCTTTTGAATATGAAAATTTAAAAGTTTAAAAACCTTATATATATGTGTGTGTGTGTGTGTGTGTGTGTGATCATCATTTAATTTCCGTCTTCCATGCTGGCATGGGTTGGATGGTTTGACAGAGTTGGCCAGGCACCTAATATCCACCATCAAGTAGAGTGGATAGAGTGCTTTTTATGTGGCACAAGCACAGGCAAGGTTAGTTTAGGCATGGTTCTTACAGCTGGATGCCCTTTCAAATGCCAACCACTTTACAGTGTGGACTGGATGCTTTTTATTTGGCACCAGCACTGGCAGGGTAACCAAGTAACTTGCAAGACAAAGAATTTTGAGAGGAAAGGTGGCATTGGGGAAGGTGATTTTGTGTCAGATGAAAGGTTCGAGTGTAATGGAGACAGAGAAGCAGAAACAAGTGTCTTGCTGTAGAAGAGGTACATGGTTACCCAGCGAAGGAGAGAGAGAGAGAGAGAGAGAGAGAGAGTGTGTGTGTGTGTGTGTGATCAAGATAGATATATATATATATATATATATATATATCTAACATAGAAAAATGGAATAAACAGAACAAGAGGAGCCATGTGGGATAGGGAGTAGCTGAAGTGGTCACAGAATGTGTGACAAAAAACTAAAATGATAAGGATTGATGACAGGACCCAACAACAACATGAACTACTGTAATAACTTACATTTAAGAATTTTGCATTTATCCTTGGACCAGTAGTGAGGATTATCCAACGCAAGGCTGTAAAAGAAACGGAATTCAATAAATCTGAATGCAAAGTATTCTAAATGAGAACATGGAGCATACAAGGTATAAGGTGCTTCTGTTGAAGACAGGGTAAAGCTAAGCCAGCAGAGCAGACTGACAAATGTAGCTGAGAGAGAAAGAGTGGCATGAACTTCAGTACTTGACTTCATTTATCAACTGTGATGATCAGGTAAGAAAACAATACAAGGACTTACCTGTAAGAGCTTTGACAGCTAAATCTCCTTCTGTGGTGTTCTGACTTTTCAATGGATTTGGTCGACCTTTTTTATTGGTGTTGAGCAGCTGGTGATGAAATGAAAAACAAATGTTAACTAAACACAACATCACCACAGGAGACATACATTCAGCAGTGTTGTCTAAACATAATATTCAGGCAAAGCATGACAGAGATGGACTACCCACAACATATATAGGCAGATATAACACCATTACACATGAAGACTAATACAACACCACTTGAGAGAGAGAGAAAAAGAAGAGAGTACCAGGACAAACCCAGCCACATGCTATCTCACCTTCATTGTTGATTCTTCAATGTTGATATCTCGAAGTATATGACTAATGAGAAATGTTGTGAAGCCCTGTCTATCAACTGCACTCTTCAGAACTTGTAGATAGAAGGCAAGGCAGGAATATATTTCAGCTTTTGTGTTCCTTGAAAAGTGAAAATATACAGAATTAAATAAAGCAAGAACGTTACTGGTTATTTTCTAATGGAAGTGGACAAAATCAATGAAAATGAACACAATTACGATGTGTTTTTAGCCTATGAATATGAACTATCATTGTCTTCCTGTTTTTTTATCCTAATTCCACTCAAATTTATGCTGGCTTACTTTATTGACCCTACGAGGATGAGAGGTAAGTGAAGTTCAATGGAATTTGGACTTAGAATATCAAGAGCCACAACCAAACTACAGCCATTTTATTAGACATCCTAATGATTCTGGAAAAAAAAAATGAAATCATCACCCATTTGATGCAAGCAGGAAACACACCATTAACAGTAGGGACTGAACCTGGGAATGTTAGCAAACACATTAATCTGTCAAATAATTACATCACTGCCACAGAAGGTACAAAAGATAGTAATGAAAAAGATTGATGACAAGCGTCACAGTTGACTGAACGACCCACCTGTATACTAATATTGTTGTGTCACTTTTGGTGCCAACAGCTTTGTTCAGGAATTTTGTGAACAAATCATTAACTATGAGAGTGAATGGTGCCAACAGACTTCGGATACTGAAAAAGACAAATGAAAACAAATTCTATAGAAACAAGAAGACAATCTAGGATTCAGAGAATGAATAAATCATGAATTATTATTTTGGATAAAACATGTGGCTGTTTCCACTGCTCCACCTTTCTATGCCCGCACAGTTCAAACACACTTCCTATAGCCAACCATCACCTGTTTCCAAGTAAGGTAATATTCTTGCATAGCTAGACATGTTTTCAAAAATTGGAAATGAAGGATACTGCAGTGTGACAGTGACACTTGTTTACAACCATAATGCACTGACTAGAATATGAGAGAGCAACACACACACATATGCATACATATATGACAGACTACTTTCAGTTTGCATCTACCAAACCCACTCTCAAGGCTCTGGACAGCTTGTGCCTATAACAGAAAACACTTGCCTAAGATGCCATGCAGTGGCCATGTGGATGGGGAGCAAAAATATATATATATATACATGTGTATGTATCTATATAGGAACAAATGTGGCTGTGGTAAGAAGCTTGCTTTCCAATCTCATGGTTCTGGGTTCAGTCCCACTGTGTGGCACCATGGGCAAGTGTCTTCTACTATAGCCTCGAGCTGACCAAAGCCTTGTGAGTGCACTTGGTAGATGGAAACTGTATGTGTGTATGCATATATATATATATATATATATATATATACACATACACACACTTCATGTGTGTGTATAGCTAGATCTATGTGCGTGTGTGTGTCTGTGTTGTCCCCAACCAGCGCTTGACAACTGGTGTTGGTGTGTTTTTGGCAAGAGAGACTGATAGAATAAGTACTAGGCTTAAAATAAAAAAAGTCCTGGGGTTGATATGTTTGACTAAAACCCTTCAAGGAAGAGCCCCAGCATAGCTGCATTCAGATGACTGAAACAAGTAAAAATATATATATACATACATATAGTCCCCTCCCATGGAAAGTGGATGTAAAAAGTGATGGTAATGACATACTCGACAAACAAAAAGGTACTTAAACCATGTAGTAGAATTTATTTATTTATTCAAAGTCGATGATTCACTCCAACACCACTTGTGTGATTATTCAAGTAAAAAAAGTTTTGTCTATTTAGGATGGAGGAGAAAGAATATGTGAGAGATGTGAATATAAAAAACTTGTGAAGTGTGCACTACACTTATTTCCATCATTTAATGTCCGTTGTCCATGCTGGGGAGCTGCACCAGATTCCAGTCTGATCTGGCACGGTTTCTACGGCTGGATGTCCTTCCTGACGCCAATCACTTTACAAATTGTGCTGGGTGCTTTTATATGGCACAGTGCAAGCGCCGTTACATGTTGCCACATGAGCACTTTTACGTGGAACTGCATGGGCGTTTTTACATGGCACTGCCGCAAGTGCTTCACATCACCAGAAGGATCACTTCTGCTGCGGAGTATGGGTCTCCTTGAGGACAGGAAGGTGTCAGGTATGTTGGTCTTTTGCCATCTTGCTTGAAAGGTTCAGCGTCCTGAGGTCC
>NC_068999.1:54502645-54511384 GCF_001194135.2 Octopus bimaculoides
AGAGAGAGAGAGAGAGAGAGAGAGAGAGGGAGGAAGGGAGGGAAAAAGAATTTATGATGTCAAAACTTTCACCACAACAATATCATGCAAAACAGAAGATATGCTCAATGTTAGTTTGTAAGACAAGTAACTTACTGTTTAATGAGACAAGCCAGTAAACTGGTGGCTTGCTGTATTAGGACAGGTTGGTAGGAGGTGTATAATTCTTTACGGAGGGACTGCATTGACTGTGAATGTTAATGTGAAAAGAATTTGGTGAAACACACTAAACAAGTAAAATGAGTACAAAGACAATTATAAAAAAATATGCCCCCACAAAAAAACCCTCAAGTAATAGAAATGCCATAAATGAAGTAATTAGTTTAAAATAGGCAGCTTCCATGGATATATAGTTTCATAGCTTACACACATATATACACAGCCTCATAGCTTACAAAGATATAACACACACAGACATTTATACAAACATGTTTTTCCCTGCTACCATGGGTGGGATAGGGACTTATTTGAGGAAGATTTTATGTCTAGATGACCTGTTTCCAAAGGAAGGGACCTTTTATTCCACAAGTTTTCAAAAGTGCACAGTGGCTAATACTATGTTAACAAGAAATCATAACATCATTTCATTCAAGCACTGTCAAGTGAAGTGATAGGATATCAACATTCAAACACACTTGTACACACACACACACACGTCTTTGACCGGCTGAGGGCTTTAGCTGGAGACATTTGCTCAAAACCACATGGCTGTATGGTTAAGAAACTTCCTTCCCGACCAAGTGGTGTTGGGTTTAGTCCCACAGCCTGGCACCTTAAACAAGTGTCTTCTACTATAGTCGCAAACTAGCCAAAGCCTTGTGAGTGGATTTGGGTAATAGAACTGACAGAAACCTATCATATATGTATATAAGCAAAATTGAACACATCCATAAGGTGTGTGTGTTGTTAGTGTGTGAGTTGGCTGCATTTTAGGCATAAGTATACATTCTCAGTATGCCTGGTGTTATAAACACTTGAAAGTAAGCCATAGGCAAGTGAGAGAACTCACATCAGATCCCTTCTCAGAGAAACAGACATCAATGTTTTGTCACTGTTGCGGCTTTTTATGGCCTTGTTCGGTACGCAGCATTGAAAAGTTGCAACAATGATGAAACATTGATGTCTGTCACTCTGAGAAAGGAGCCTAATGTGAGTTGTCTTGCTTGCCTACGACTTACCTTCAGGTGATTTTAACACCAGGCGCATTGAGAATATATTCTCTTATGCCTAAAATGCAGTCGATCCACAATCTAACAACACACACACACACCTTATGTGTGTGTGTGTGTGTTAGATTTTGTTCATATACACAGGACAAGCTTTTTTCAGTTTCTGTCCACCAAATCCACTCACAAGGTCTTGGTCGGCCTGAGGTTACAATAGAAAACACTTGCCTAGGGTGCCACGTAGTGGGACTGAGCCCAGAACCATGTGGTTGGGAAGCAAACTTCTTACTACACAAATATGTACATTCATATACTGAGAACAAGGAAAAATGTTACAGAAAAGAGAGGAAATTAAGTACAAAAAAACATGACTGTACCTTTTTTGAGCCAATGTCAATGAATCGGTGAAAAAGTTGAAGTATTCCAAGAATATTAAAACGGAAAGTATCAGAAGACTTCACAGCTGGTTTACTAGAAAAAGCCACAAAATAGAAACAAAGTCACTCATACTGTGAACAAGGTGTGTGCGGGAGGGAGGGAGACATTAAACAGGTTTCAAACACTGGTTATCTGCACTGGCATGGAGACTTGTCTCTTGTTAAGACCCCAGGCCAGTCCTGATTCAGTACATATATTACTTGAGGCATCTAAGCGTCGTAACCATCCGATTTTAGCCAAAAACAATTTATTTTCAATTTGGATAGAATGTTGCATCCTTGAGTAAAGCATTTCATTTTACATTACTCCAGTACACTCAACTGGAAATGTACACTAGTGGCACTTGATAGTTAATCCTGTGACAGACTAGCATTTAATTCAGGAGGGAGGGGGAGAGAGAGAGAGAGAGAGAGAGAGAGAGAGAGAGTCTTGAAAATCTGGATCATTTTTCAGCCACATAAGCCTGTGACAAACTAATAGATGTGTCCTTCCTTGCTATTTAAAAAAAAAAAAGCAGGATGTGAATTTTGGGAGGTTTTGCTGGTAATTCTAGACAGTTCAGTGTCCAAGAGAGGCTCCATTGCTAATGTTTATTGTAGCTAGAGTAGTTAGCAGTAGGGAGGACATTCAGTAGGCTAGTATCTAAACATCAAAAATCTGCCTCCCATTCATATTGACATCCAACAGTCCACATATTGACAATATTAAAAGCTGACAAATATTAAATGAGAATCAAACATTCTACAATTTAATACTTTTCATGAAGTCTTACTTACTTGATTAGATTGTCAATACAAGCCATCCCGAATCTAATTTTATAAATAAGAGCTGTTGTTCTTTTGGGCTCCTCAAACTCAGATATAGTTTTTGAAAAATTTGTCAACATGGTTGTCATTGCATTGTCCAAAACCAAGGGTTGGAAATCTATAGAAAAAAAGAAAAAATAGTATTTATTTAGAAGATTTCATATAATGAATATTAACTCACATTTTCCACCCCTTCACAATGTTTGTCCCATTTTTGTTTCTGACTGCTGAACAGTAGCGCTTGTTCTAACTCAATGTGCTGGAGCTCTATAACTTGATTTGTGTTGAAAATGATACAATCATGAAGAGGAATGTTTTTGCTTTATTTTGAAATAAAAATCAATGGGGATATGCCAGATAATTGTTATGAAATATAAAAGTGAAAATTTTATTAACTTTCAGCCATTTTCCAAATGATTAATAAAAAGAAAGTCAAAGTACTCTAGAGTCTTATTACCAATGATTTATAAAACAACAAACTAATGTGGTAAAAGTAGTTGATTGGTTAGTGTAATAGTATAACTCTATCAGTCCTGATTTAGTAAAAATATATACAGGGATTATGAAATATCAATATGTACAAACCTGAGTCTCCTTCTTCAACAATGAGGTTAAGCAGGTGATGGATGTTGGTGACATGCCACTCTATATTGGTAAATTCAGACTTGACACTGGAACGGTGCTCCACTATAGATACTAGCTGAGCAATATGCTAAATATAGAGCATTCAAAAAAACTAGTTAAAGACAGGGAGATGGCGTTGGAGGAAGACAGTGGAGGAGGGGGATAGAGTGGAAGGGAGACATTGTTACAGAGGTAGTGTTGGAGAAAGATAGTACTGGAGGATGAGAGTGGAGGAGGAGGACAGTGCTGAAGGGTGACAATGTTGGAGGGAGAGAGTGATGGAGGGTGATAACGTTAGAGGGGGAGAGAGTGCTGAAGAGTGACAGTGTAGGAGGGAGAGAGTGTAGGAGGGAGAGAGTGCTGGAGAAGGATAGTGTTGGTGGGTGACAGTGTAGGAGAGGACAGTGTTGGAAGAGGACAGTGGTGGGAGAGGATAGTGCTGAAGGGTGTTAGTGTTGGAGTGGGATAGTATTGGGGGGGTAGAGAGGATTTGGATCAAACAAGCGCTGAGGAATAAAGAAGTACACAGTAAAGCAATGCCGATGTCCATAAACTAAAAAGAAAAATAGTTACTAAAGATTACAGATGATGTTTTGTAAAAAATTTGAATTTTAAAACAGAAAGGTGATCAACTAGCTGAGATGTCAGTTGGATAGAATGTCTTGGTAGAATTTGTTACAACTCTCTGTGCTATGAGTTCAAATCCCATCGAGGTCAACTTTGCCTTTCATCCTTTCAGAGTTGATAAAAATAAGTACTAATTCAGGATGGCAGATTGGTGGAATCGTTAGAGGATTCGGAAAGATGCCTTGCGACACTCATGCTAAACTTTATTGACCCAAGTTGATGGCCGTTCCCTTGGATACTTATCAGTATCAGATGAAGGGGAGACTTGCATGCAGGGGCAACCTCCAAATCTCCCTTCAAATATTCTGCCTATGTCTATACATAAATGGCCAACCTTAACTGATAGAGACCATGTATACACACCTTCTACCTTTCACTTGTTTCAGTCCTTAGACTGCAACCATGCTGGAGCACCGCCATGAAGAATCTTTAGTCAAACAAATTGACCCCCAGGACGTTTTTTGTTTCTTTTAAGCCTGGTACTTATTTCACAGGAATTTTTAATGGCCGGATAACTGAAGAGATGTTGGCGTGGGTTCCCACCCCGGCATCCGAAACTTGGAGTTTTATCATGGCTACTGAATAAGTGTCACATATTTTTACAGATATATATATATATATATATATATATATACGTATGCATATATATATATACATACACATACATATAAAAATCATTTTTACAACTCCCACAATTTACTGTATTGTATCATCAAGATGTGTTGCATGCAACCAATGAAACCTATATGGAAGTGTTCTGTTGTGTCTAATAAAACTGTTTGCTAATAAATTCTGTTGAGTTATCCTTAATTTTCATTTTAAATGGAATTTTCCAAATTGTAACAGTAATTTATGGACAGCCTGCACACACACACACACAGTGATTAACTGCAGTGTATTAAGTAAAAGTTATTTAACAGAAATAAATAGCTAGTAGATGTCTGAGTGAGTGTACACACATGTGTGTGCTGCCTGCAGCTGTACAAATAATATAAATATTTACATTGAAAATAAACAGTTTAAATGACAAGGGTAGGAGGAGACATTGTTGAAGTATGGTTTACACATACCTTAGCAGGAATGTTCTGGAGAAAAAGTTTATTGATCCAGTCTTCACCTACTTGATGCTAAAGAAAGAAAGAAAAAATAATACAAGACAAATATGAGTGTGGTTGATTACATTAACTCATTAGCATTCAGATTATTCAGTGAAATGTAAGGCTTATTAATTCATGTCATTTTCAATTAATCATGCATTCTCTTGTAGCTTTCAGACTTTGATGTGATTGTTTAGTTTTGGAATGATGTTGTAGGGTAGGCATGAGAGACCAGATCTGCCCTGTTTGAACATAAAGAATATAGAATATCAGGCCTGATATGGCTGGTTTGAATGCTAAAGGGTCAATTCTCAGTGTTTATTCTATTGATGTCAGCAAAAGCAAAGTTGCATTAGGCAGGAACTGAATTCAAAGAAGGGACATAAACCAATACAAGACATTTTTGTCAGCTTTCCAACCAATTCTGCTAATCCACTGTCATTAGTGTTAGCGAGGGTATATCATAGAAAACTAAAACTGCTTGAGGAGCTCCAGTTAAATGCTTAACAATTAAAATTATATTCAACAAGTATATACTCTATTTTAGATTTAGAAGTTAATTATTTTTAGAGCCATTATATCTAATAACTATTGAAAGTATCTCTGAAACATTTAGAAAAAAGAAAAAAAAAAAAAAAAAAAAAAAAAAAAGAGATTGATGTCACAAAATGTATGAATTTCCTTGGATTTAACAAGATGTTCAAGAAGATCCATGCTGTATTCCATTTTCTTTTAGCTATTACTATGCTGTCTCTTTGAAAAGAGCTGTGGCACTGATGGTCCTTTTTGTCCATTAAAGACAATCTAAGTACCGCATCTGGTTAGTACTTCTCCAAGACTCTTCCTTGTGATTTTCAGACTCAAAGAAACTGTCATCATTTCTCACCTAAAAATAACAATACTATACCAATCTTAAAACAGCACTAACGAATGGATCCTT
The DNA here is from genome assembly GCF_001194135.2 of Octopus bimaculoides. Taxonomy (NCBI): domain Eukaryota; kingdom Metazoa; phylum Mollusca; class Cephalopoda; order Octopoda; family Octopodidae; genus Octopus; species Octopus bimaculoides. The sequence continues at coordinate 54,508,383 of NC_068999.1, forward strand.
TCTAGGTTTCACAGAATATACCTGTTGTTCAATCAACTGAACCTATTCATTGTGTTTCAGCATACGTGACTGAGTATTCCACAGAAACATGTATCCTTAACCCTTTAGCATTCAGATTACTGTGAAATGTAATGCTTGTTTATTCACCTTGTTTAGAATTAATCCCATATGATCTTGTAGCTTTAACATTTCGATAGTCTGATTATATATTTTAAGAATGACATTATAGGTTAGGTATGAGAGACTGGATTTGGCTGGTTTGGTCACAAAATAAAGTAGAACATTTAGGTCAGATATGGCTACTATTCATTGTGTTACATCATATGAGTATTCCATATCCTTAATCGTCAAACAGACTCAGTGTAACATTAACAAAGATGGTCCTTTGAATTACAAATACAGCCCAACTGATGGGCTGCACTGTTTACACAATTTGACTCACATGTTGGGTGGAATTGAGGTTACAGTAAAAGATGCTTACCCAAAATGTCAGGTGAGGTTGATTGTGAAGTGAATTTTTAAAAACTTGGTCATGCCTGCACCCATAAGCATTTTATCCATAAAAAGACAGCAGTGCTGTACCAATCTTAAAATAGCAATTACTCTACCTACCTTACAGTATCAACACTGTACCATCATAAAATAGTGATACTGTACCCACCTTAATATAGCCACCATAAAAAGCAGCAATATACCCACCACAAAATAGCAACATTGTACCCACCTTAAAAAGATCAGCAGATTGAGGGAACTTTTCCACACAGTAGGTCAAACTTTGTATTGATTGATTTGGACACTGAAAATGTAAAAGAAATAGAAATTTTTTTAAATAAAAAAAAAACAAAAAAAAGTTGATGTCACCCACAATCGAATATTTTCAAGTACATACATTGTACATTCACATAACTTATCTAGACAAGCGAAGTTGGTTCCCTTGCATTTGTTCAGCTAATCCTTAAACTCGCCTCATGGTAGTTAACATTTACACATCTACTGAACCATACTCGATTTCTGTGCACTGTCTGCAGATTTCTTCCACATTCAGCAACCATTTAGTATCACACAGATCTTCAACATTTAGCACCAATGTCTTAACACTATATAATGTTACTGATCTTCTGCATTCAGTATCAATGTCTTACAACCATGTTATGTTCAGGACTGCCTCATTACTACAGGGTTGGCCAAAAGTCGCCTGAACATTACACCCCTTACACATACCTTATAGACACTATCATTAATTGCATCACTCAGGTAACATCATCATTTTAACATCCACTTTTTCCATGTTTGTATGGGTCAAATGGAATTTATTGAGACAGATTTTCTACAGCTAGATGCCCTTCCTTTTGTCAACTCTCTCTCTCTCACCTGTTTCCATGTAAGGTAATATTTCACCATGACCTAACATGTTTTCAAGAAGATAAGAAATGAAGGCTATTGCTTGTATGAAGGTGATACTTGCTTACAACTATCATGTGATAGGAGACAGTAATACACATACCATCATCATCATTTAATATCTGTTTTCCATGCTGGAAAGGATGGTCTTTTGAGTTACAGATACAGCCCAACTGATGAGCTACACTGTTTACACAATTTTACTCACATGTTGAGTGGACTTGAGGGTACAGTAAAAGGTTCTTGTCCAAAATGCAATGAGAGGTCGAGCGATTTGACCAGAGCTGGTAAGGAAGAGTGTTACATCAAGTTCCAGTGTGATTTGGCTGGATGCCCTTCCTAACACCAACCACTTTACAGTGTGTGCTGGGTGCTTTTAACGTAAAGCTGGCATGAGCACTTTTATGTAGCACCAGCCGAAGCTTTTTAGGAGGCACCAGCACAGAACTCTTGCAGGCCGATCCTCTTCACCAGGGGATGTGGCCTTAACACTTCTGCTGTGGAGGACAGGTCTTCTTGAGTACAACACGGTGCCAAATATATATATATATATATATATATATATATATATATATATATATATATATATATATATATGATGGTCTTCTTTTGGTTTCTCTCAACCAAATCCATTCACAATGATCTGGTTGGCCAAGGGCTATAGTAGAAGACACTTGCCCAAATGTGGTTGGGAAGCAAACTTCTTATCACACAGCTACGCCTACATCTTAGTTGTCTGAATAACTCGTGTCCTTTATTTCATAGGTGTTCTGATTGCTAACTACGTTTTCAGATGATAAAAGGGAGCTTGTAGAAGAATACTTACACAGGTAATATTTGACAAACACATGTGGATGAAGGAGTTCAAGAAAGGGGTATCAAAATACTTGGACAGGTTTTTCTTGTCAGATATATGTCGCAGCAGCATACAGAATGTGTGGAAACTCATCATTCTCACCTCAAGAGGCTGATGAGGCTGCAACAGAAACAACATCAAATAAAGTCCATAACATCAACATAGAACAAACAGGCTACAACATTAATGTGTTTTTCAGGGACACATGCGGCCCCTGACGGTCTACCATCTATATAAATATAATTTTTTCTTTAATTGACTTGTGTTTTATATTTTTTGTAACTGCATCCCAACTCTTCCCAAAAAATTCAGGTTTTGGATCTGCCCATATATTAAAAAGGTTAAGTACCACTGCCTTAGACATTTAACTCTCACAGCTTAATTCACTAACTGTAAATGAAACCACCAGTAGGTTGTACAACTCTACAAAAGAAATCCATTTTATTGCGACATCAGCACTAGTGAGTTTGCTGTATATCATGTGAGGTCTGACTATCCCCACTCCCCCTGTGATATATTTGTATCTTTAAGGTAACATGTCCAAGGAGGTGGATATATATAGATAAATAGATATAAATAATACAAAATGGGACAAGAACGCAAAACATCCAGACAGTTAGGTGATACAAGAAAGGGACAACAAAACATCCAGACAGTTAGGTGATACAAGAAAGGGACAACAAAACATCCAGACAGTTAGGTGATACAAGAAAGGGACAACAAAACATCCAGACAGTTAGGTGAT
>NC_068999.1:54511574-54517964 GCF_001194135.2 Octopus bimaculoides
ACAAGAAAGGGACAACAAAACATCCAGACAGTTAGGTGATACAAGAAAGGGACAACAAAACATCCAGACAGTTAGGTGATACAAGAAAGGGACAACAAAACATCCAGATGGACGATACAAAGAAAACAAGGACGAGTCATTCAGAGTTTTCTTTCATCAGTCGAGTTCCAGATTATCTTTGCAATTTCGGCTGGTTATACTCGATATTGCTCCAATCTGGCCAGCCCAAGGACAAACTAAGCTAAGAGCATTAGATTCCTTGGAAGGAAGCAGCGAATGTATACAAAAACAAGGACGGAAAAAAACAAACAATGTTACACATGATGGACTCTTCTGTTGAAGACGTCATATGAGTGTTCAGCTTTTACCAAACGACGACCTGCACAAATGGTTTGTTTGTAGTGATCAAAAGGAATTGGGATACAAAAGGAATTGTATTTATTGAGTATTTTCAAAAAGGGCTACATCATCAATGGAGAGTACTATGCCAACTTGCAACATAAAAAAAATTGCAGCAACAGCAGTAATGTTATGACAAAATAAATGTATCTTAAAAGTAAAGAAAAGGGAAAAACAAGTTGTGACTACTCACCTTGAGGAAAGACAATGTTTTTTCCAACCAATATTTGGCATGGTCTGATTGGATGTCATTGTTGCACTGACATGCAGCACGTTGCAGCAGCAGTAGTCCAAACCATCTGTAATCAATAACAGGAGATGTCACACAGAGCAATGCTGTATGTTTTTTAAAATGTCTAAGCTATAGTGAGATGTATGTATGATATAATGAATTTATCATTATATATGTGTGAAAACTACATTTCATTTTCCTGGCTGAGATTCGAAACAGAATCTAAAAATTCTCACTCACTGGATCCACCCGCTATTTGCTGACGAAGCATGAAAATCTCTTTGTCCTGTCAAAATGATTGATGAGTTTCCACTCGACCTCTGACCTGGCTGTGTCATGGAAAGTTCAAATGAACATAAGCCACTCTCATAACGGTATATCCATCCTTCTAGCTAGAATGGGCCATTACAAATACCAATTTTGTAGGCAGACATGGACAGTGAGCAAAGTGAGCCGAGGGAAACGAGAGAGATAGCTATGGACCCGACAGAGCAAACGAGAGACAACACAGCAGAAACAATGCGTGAAGGCACACACGGATGCAAAGTATGTCTTTGTACAGTCTTGTCCCATCAACATTCTCTTTCCTCCATTTTACTTTGCTCGGTGTACACAACTTTGCCGACTCGGAGTAGTTGGTTGCATTATGTAGCAGTATATTTGTTTATATTTCAAATCAAGCTTTCAGTATCCAACAAGTGAATGCAACTATGACCAAATAAATAAGGCAAACTACATTCCTATTCGTTTTCCATCGACACCAGTCCAACATCTGCTACACCGGACACCTTACATTGATCCCTTAACATTACATTCTACTACATAGGCACAGGTAGGTGTTCACCAAGGTTTGGTTCTCAGCCCCTTCCTATTCATCATCATCCTCCAGGTCATAACAGACGAATTTAAGACTGGAAACCCTTGGGATCTACTATATGCTGATGATCTGACTGTCATAGCAGAATCTATAATAAAATTAGGAAAATTCCAGGCGTGGAAACACAACCTGGAATCAAAGGGCCTTAAAATTACGTTAGCAAAGATCAAGGTCCCAGTAAGTAATAAATCAGACAGGACCCTACTCACTTCTGGTAAATGACCCTACTTGATATGTAGGAAATGTGTAGACAGAAATTCCATTTGCTGTACCCAGTGCAAGCTATGGACATACAAAAGGTGCAGTGGAATAGTAGGAAGGTTAACGGAGAAAATAGTGTTTGTGTATGCAAGATGTACAGGAGTCATAAAGACTATAAATACATGGAAAAATAATTTCCTCAAATGCCCCAAAGGCCCTCTGGAAGTCATAGCTAATTTCTGCTACCTAGATGACCTAATTAGCAGTAGAGGAGGATGTACTGAAAGTGTAATTGCTAGAATAAGATGGAGAAGGTTGAGAGAGCTTTTACCTCTGTTGGCAACCAAAGGTCATTCTCTCCGAGTGAAAAGAAGATTGTATGATGCCTGTAAACGAACTGCAATGTACATGGTAGTGAGACATGGGCCCTGAATGCAGAGGATAAGCGAAGACTAGAGAAGAATGCAGTTGGTATGCTCTGCTGCATGTGCAATGTCTGTGTACATGTGTGAAAGCATGTACAGTGTATTGAGAAAAAAGTTAAGCATAAGAGGAATTATATGCAATGTGAAAGAGAGGAGACTGCACTGGTTTGGTCATGTGATGCAGATGGATGAGGACAGTTGCATAAGCAAGTGTTGACCACTTCACTTAAATTGGAGGGAAGTTGTGGAAGAGGGAAACTCAAGAAGTCATGGGACAAAGTATTGAAGGCCAATCTCAAAATGCTGAGCCTTATGAAAGAGATAACAGAGGATTGAGATATGTGGTACGTTACCGTACTCCAGACATGCCCACTACAACAATTGAGATCCTAACACCAAAGTGTTATGTAAGAAGCACTGGTGTTGGTGCCATGTAAAAAGCATTGGTGTCTCCTCTACATTATACAACAAAACCCCAAAACACCGTTCTTTTATAGATCCAGGTCAGCCTAGATTAAGTTTCCAACCAAGACCATCTTGTATTTTTAAACTTAGTGATTTAGAACTACATCATCTAAGGTGCCTTTATTTTAAGATGGTAAAATTCAAAGGAGCTTGAACTATTATTTCTAGCAGATTAAACAATAATTTGGAGGCTTTTTTGTTGGCTGAATGTATGTGAATGTGTGTGTATATGCATATGCATTTGTTTGTGCACATGTTGATCAATGCACATATGTATCCAACTTTCATTTGACTAACATAATGTCATCAGGAATGTGACACAAGTCATTCAGAAGCCCAGCCTTTAATGGGGTGACAGGGAAAATGTTGACAACCTGTGAAGAGCATTGTCTCATTTTAAGGACAAGATTATTATTGTGTAAAGTACAGAATTTATAGCAAATAAAAATTACCTGTGTTTTGGTGATTCAAGAAGTGTGTGGATTTCCTTAAAAACTTTGTCAAGGGCTAGTGATTTCTGGAAAAGAAAGGTATCAAAATTAGCCACAGTTAACGAATTGTGTACATATAAAAGTTTGCTTTTATAGAAAGGAATCAGGCACAATGTGGCATTATGAGGGAAAGAACAGTAAGAGCAAATAAGGTTTATCAGGAGATGAGCAATCTTTTCTAAAGTACCATTCTAGATTGTTGAACTGACAGAAATGTTACAGTCAGATGGGACACCTTGTGATATTTCTTCTAGCTCTTTACATTCTGAGCTCAAATTTCATGACGGCCAATGTATGTGGCATATTTCGTCCATTACCTGGCATACTGGGTGATTCAGCAGAGTCCATATTGTTGCCAGTATTCAGGTCAGGCCTGCAGCTTGAGTAAACCTTCTTCCCTCACTCTCACCAATTTTGGAGGCTATGTAAAGGGTCAAGGGTACTGATCTTTAACACACAAAAAAAAAAAGAACCCCAAAAAACTCCAAGGTGGATTTTAAGGACCAGGGCTTGAAATTGGTTACATGGAATGACTAAGGACAAATAACTTGTTTGGGATATAATGGTACATCAACGTCCACCAAATGAGTTCTTACGAATGAGGGTTGGGTGAACTGAAGTCATGTTCTGTTTAGAAATGCAATAAAATGATTGGAGCAGTTTTGAACTTCTTATATATGAGTTGGTCATCCATTCAGCTATCTCATGTCTACAATAGGTTAAATAATGAGAAGAACATTGGCAGAAAGTGTCACATTTTAGGGAAGGATATAGTTAAGGTCAACTTTCCACCTCAAAGGATGATAAGTGTACTTAAATACTAAGGAGGCTCAACTAAATGCTACAAGGCATTTGTGCGACATCCTACAAATAGTCAATAGGACTGACATCACATACAGAGCATTTATAAAAAGTAATTAACATTGCCAATTAGCTGGCTGAGATAACAGCTGACAGGTTGGAAGTTCCTCTCACCGATAAAGTCACTTTGTTGTCATCTATAACCACAACATCAGTGCCTGGTAGATATTGCTTTAGCTAACTTTATCATAAACACGTATTCGTCATTTAACTTGCACAGCCCAGCTTATATCCATCCTTCTGGGTCTTGAGAAGGAAGCAGGAATTACTAAATTATCAGCACAATCGATTAAGGGAGATTTCTTCACTGCTGTTTCAAAAACATTGGTTCCACACACACATATATAAACGACTTAGTGCTTAACAGAGGAGGGAAACATTGAAAAGCTATTATTTAAATGTAAACAATAAGCAAAAAGGGAAGAAGTCCGTTGTATTGATTTATGAATTCATTTACTATAAAGACAAAAAGTCTGTACTAAATTCAAACCCAACCAAGTTAATAACAAAGAAACACTCTACTTATAACTCCAGTTATATTCTGAAATGTTTATATATCTACATATTGAAATTATCCGACAACAAAACAAGGCACCAAGTCATGCCTCGTAGATACACGTGCTAAAATGCTGGCAGTCTTTATAAATAAACGATTCAATTTTTGAATGAAACAACAAAAGAACGAGCATTTACTTCGTATGAGAAAAGCTGGTAGTCATCAATGAGATGCAGGAGGTGAAATTTGTCGATATTCGGCTCACCTAAATGAGCAAGTTGATTTTGTACTATGTTACACAGGACAGTTTGATCGCAACCAACAGCCATTTTCACACCGAGAACACAAGTGACTACTTCTACATTACCGCCACCTGGACTAAGGGGAGTAACTACTATCCGAAAATTCTTCAGAACTGCTTTTCTTTCTTTTATCTCAGACCGGTTGACAAGTTAGAATATATATATATATATATATATATTTGCGCGTATCTATCTATCTATCTGTGTAAATAAATAATTAGTTGTCTCTAAGTGAGAGAAAAAAAAATCTTTATGAAAAAGTGAGCAGTTATATTTTTATGTAGCCGATCAGTATATTACTAGTTATGGCATATTACTGGTCAAGTTGTTAACCGTGGCCGGAAGCCACCTTGTCTAAAGAGTTGTCAATATCGCTAAATGCAAAAAGGTGGCGAGCCGGCAGAATCGTTAGTATGCCGGACAAAATGCTGAGCAGTTTTTCGTCTGTCTACGTTCTGAGTTCAAATTTCGCCTAGGTGCTTTACCTTCCATCCTTTCAGGGTCGATAAAGTAAGTAACAGTTGAGTACTGGAGTCGTTGTTATCAGCTTTATCCCTCTCCCGATATTGCTGGCCTTGTGTCAAAATTTGAAACCAATATTGCTAAGCGCAAAAAGGCAGCATCTGGCAGAATCGTTAGCACGCCGAGCAAAATGGTTAGCTGCATTTCGTACTTCTTTATGTTCTGAGTTAAAATTCTGTCGCGGTTGACTTTGCCCTTTATCCGTTCATGGTCGAATAAATAAGTACCAGTTGAATACTGGGATCGAAATTGGTGGCCTTGTTCTAAAATTTGAAATCAGCGTTGCTAAATGCAGTAGTTAGTGCAAAACCGACAGTAACATTCTGACCAGTTACCTTATTTGATAGCGTATTAATCACACCTCAATTTAGTTGGAGAAGACAGCGTTCGTGCCCCTTTACAAGGCCTCCGCTTCTAGAGGCCCAAATACTTACAACAGAATGGATTTCGCAAAAAAGGCACCCATGTAATCGTGTTAAAGCAGGTGACAGATTAAGTGTGTCACACAAGCCGAAATCGGAACACGTACCGCAAGACATCTAGTTTGATGTTCTTACATTTTCGCTCATCAACCGCCCTGAATTAGTACCTATTCTGTTGACTCTGATCTGAGAGGGAAAAGGCGAAGTCACCTTAGAAAGATTTGAACTCAGAGCGCCGATGTTTTAGAACAAATGTCACAAAGCATTCATTGTATGGTGTCTTGCGCGCACGCGCGCACACATGTATGTATGTGTCTATGTATACTCGAATACAATAAACGTGTTCATGCATTTTATAGGCTTTATGTAAATGTGGTATAGTTTGGGGTTATAAGGGTTGTTACATTGTGTAAGAACCAGTTTGTATGAAAACAAATATCACACGATATTATGCGACGGTATTTTTTTTTTAATCCTTTATCTTTAAAACTTGTTTCAGCTATTTGACTGGGGTCATGCAGGGGCACCGCCTTGAAGGGTTTTAGACGAACAAATCGACTCAAGGACTTACAAAGACCGAAACAATATTGTGACTAATAAAGGAAATAGCAAGTTTGTGTAAACGGATCCAAAATTACATGAGTTTAGTCGAGCAGTTGCTATTAAGAAACATAGTTTTATATATATATATATATAT
>NC_068999.1:54518084-54519471 GCF_001194135.2 Octopus bimaculoides
TATATATAGTACGAATAAAAACAAAGTGTATCTCAAGTTCTTGGCAATGTTACCAAACTCACTCATTCGAGAATTCTGAGATAGTTATCAAAGTTCCAGGTAAGATATAGTTTGAAATTAACTTTCTAACTAGAAAATATAAGTATATAATTACTGAGACATATTTATTCAGATGAAAACTTTTCAAATACAAACACGACATATATTTAAAATACACAATGACGACATATACACCCTCATCCTTCTCTTTCTCTCTCCACACACGCAAGTACAATAACATATACAAAACAACAGTTCATGCAACCTAATAATGCATAGACACAGCCGTGCGAAACATAAATAAACACGATGATGGACACAAACAGGTCCCTACATGCATCTGTATTGTATATATGTATGTATGTGTGTGTGTGTGTATATATATATATATGTATATATATATATGAGAGATTTAGAAAATGTAATATTTCTAATTTTATATATATATTAGCAGGAATGCGACACCGATAGTGTCTCTGTGATCACTCGATCTGCTAGAAATAACCGCCAAATTTCTCTCATACCATGCCCTATCGTCTTATGAAACGAACGGTACATTGGATTGTGTATTTCAAAGTATATTTAAGACAGAATGGTCATAGAATGTATTTCATCATAGATTTACTCAGTCAGAGCCGCCATGAACTTAAAACAACAAACCTACAGGCGCAGAGTAAGAAGCAGAAACAATACCCGAAACAACTGGGCGGAGATTTGGGAATAACTGCCCTTCGAAGTCCCATATTTCATAAGAAAAGAAATGAGTACAGATGTGAGTGTGTATGTTTGCGAATAGGAACAAAAATGCGAGTAATTGAAATTTTGGGAAAACATTTTATTCGAAATCGTAATTTCCATTGTGTGAAATACTGGAAGATTAATAATTAAAGGGAGGGGATAAACTTTTTTTCCTTGCTTATGAAGTATGGTACTATTTCAAAACCTCCGCCAACAGCTGTTTATGCCACGGGTGGAATTGATAGGGGATGGGAGCTAAAAAAAGACACTACCGTACTCACTCGAGAAAATAAAACTTACAAAACAGTTAATTAGTTCAAGGGTTATGGAACCCTTATTTCCCAACATGTAAGTAACCGGTACTACTAAAGCAGCGTGGCCCCGAACGCGCAGTCGCGCAGTCATGCGTCCGCGCTAGCTAGTCGTGAGTGGTCGATCCTAATCCTAACCCTAACCCTAACCCTAACCCTACCCTAACCCTATCCCTAACCCTAACCCTATCCCTAACCCTATCCCTAACCCTAACCCTAAATACGTATTCATTTGCACACGCGTGCGCGCACTTTTTGTAGGATCGACCACTCACGACCAGCTAGCGCGGACGCGCAAC
>NC_068999.1:54520048-54520891 GCF_001194135.2 Octopus bimaculoides
AATTTTGGTGTTCAACAATCAATATTCTTTTTCTCTGTTGGATTCCAACTCAATTATTTCCCATACTGATGTTTAATTTCGTAACTTTCAAGTTTTAAAAAATATTGTCTAAAATGGGATAAAATGAATAATGACGAATTTTAATAATTTCTTTCCCTTTAACTGCACGGTGTGTAAATATATTACTAAGAGCACGGTCCAGCAGATTGAGAAGCTATAGAAAATATTTTATGTCGATTTTCTTTTTTACTTTGTCAAGTTTCGTTAATTTCATATCATGTGTCATTTTCCCCCGAGCCTCTTTCATTTGACATAGATATTAAAATTTATTTTTGCATTTCTCATCTTTCTAGGGATGGATATTGATGTTTATGAGTCTGTTTTCTGGAGAATTGAAGTGGCAAATTTACCTTATCTAGTCATTTTGCTCTAGCGAAATTTGTCTTTTATATGCTCAAAGAGAAGGGTGATAGGTTTCTGAAATAGTGACCAAATTATGTCATAGTGGTATTATTGCATCTAGAGAAGGCCATTTGCTTAGCTAATATTGCTTTTGTAAGATAGTAAACATTTGTAAAGAAATATATTCTGCTTCAAAGCCAAACGTGCAGTAAAAACTCATTGTACCCCAACCATATGTATGTATGTATGTATGTATGTATGTATGTATGTGTGTGTGTGTATGTATGTGGGGTGTGGGTTCGACTCCCACGCGGATAGGAAAGCCTTCGCTCCTTTATTAGACAAATTTCCTTAGTCATTGCACGGTGATCGCCATGCGCTGTAAGCTTATATAAAAATACCATTATTATTATTTACAGTATTGTAAACTCGGCGCCGTAT
>NC_068999.1:54522052-54522557 GCF_001194135.2 Octopus bimaculoides
ATATGTATATATATATATATATATATTAAAAATATTAAAAAAAAATATTTTCACAAGTTAATGGTCAAATAATATCTAGCAGTTTATTTTCTTCTTTCTTTGTTTTATTTACTTTCATAAGTCCAACGGTTTCTTTTATGAAAATGACAGCGTCCCTTACTCGTTCGCTACTTAACTTCATAGGCTAATATCCTAACTTAACAACACTTCTCACTTACTCCGCTTTCTAACGGTTTCAAGACCGATATGCTATACAGTGTCAATATGTTTCATGTCTTTTCAACTTGTTTATACACATGTAATCTGAGGACAACTATGAATGTTGTCTGTTTTTTACTGTCTGCTATGAATTAATCAAATCTGACCCTGAAGAGATACAATATTCCATATTTTATATTATGCATGAGTTAGTCTGGATATTGCATCGAAATGAGCATAGGTCATAATAAAGTTTTTACAATGGATCATCTTTTAGCTCTTATTTAAATTGATATATATACATATA
>NC_068999.1:54522662-54525601 GCF_001194135.2 Octopus bimaculoides
ATATATATATATATATATATATAAGAGGGTGAGATAGAGAAAAGGAGAAAGAATGAAGGCAAGAAATAAGAGTCGCGCGGATATATAAAACTTACTGTCGGGGTGCTTGCGTTTCATAAATAAATAAATGTAAAATATGTAAACAAACAAACGACAGGTAAAAAAAAACATATAACGTATACTGGTGAAAAAAATCACAAAATTTCCAAACTTTTTATTTCCAAGGACGTGATGAAAAAAAAAAACTGGAGAAATTCCTGTCAAAACGAAGAAAATCCAACTTATATGGGTATCCTGATCCGAAACTCCGCCGACCTACGGTCAAGGTGTGCTGGCCATAACCACCCTGTCATTTTTAAAAAATCATTTCTTGATATTTTTTCATCTGCTGTTTCAGAAAAAATCTATGTATTCGCAAACGAACGTTAAACATCCGGAGTTTTGTACTTTTTGAAACGTAGAATGTTTTCTAAGAAAATTTGAAATTATAAAAAGGAAATTCTACATTCGTAATTCGTATTTTACCATGTGGATTAAAAACAGAAAGTTTGAAAAAAAGAAAAAAATGTGATGGGGACGGGGAAACTAGAATTTAGAAAACGTGTTTTTTTTTTCGGCAAAATCGTAATCTTCGATATCGAAAATAGAAATCCGAAGAAATTTTTGAAAAAAAATGGAGGTGGAGGTGCTAACACCCGACATCCGCCCATATATATCATATACATGCGAGTTCTTAACTAAACAAAAACAACACTACACGATCTGAAAGGTACATGTGGAACATTTTCATTATAAGATGCTCATTTTTATGAAGTTATAAAGAAAAAAAGCCGGCGTGGAGGTATGCGTATATAGATTTTTGTGGTGAGTGCATATACTCTGATAGGCAAGGTAGCTCAGAATCAACCATAAGATTGTTACGGCGATAACCGAAACTGACCTGTCAGTCTAAGGAATTCTCGGTTCGTGTGATTGAAGCCCTAGCTGAGTGAGCGTTTCAGCACTTATTTCTGGCACGCCCTTAGTCAAGCAGTGGTGGAGGACAAACACCACACAGACACACACACACACACACACACACACGTGGAAAAAAACTGTAAACAATGGTATTCAACATAGATTGCGTGCGTAATTTCTTGATTTCCTGGAAAAAATAAAGAAGTGTTAGTATATAACTGACGCAATAGCTTGTTTTCTAAGAGCTTTTCCATCGCCTCAAGGGTATGTAAACGACTTTATTTATTATGAAGTGAACAGAGTGGAAGAATGAATGAAAGTATATATATTTCGTCATGATGAACCGTTAATCCCTACATATTTTTTTCTCTCTCCGTTTTTCTTGTTTCTTTCTCTCTCTTTTTCTTTCCCCCTCTCAATCCTTTCTGTCGAATAGCGTAGGTGCGAAATATCAAAGGCTTTTCCATTCTTTCCGAACGTCAAACTAATACACCTGCTTGTCCCCTCACCTGTCTTCTTTTATTTTCTGTAAATTTGAACTAACACACACACACATTAAGTTAGTTAAAATGTTTGTGACATATAGCTTATTAAGCATAACTACAGATGCGTACCCCACCGAATTTGTGGTCTCATAACTTCCAGAAAAATGATACTTTTTACCGAAATTTTATACAAATACCTTTCAAACGGCATGGATTACGATTATAAAGAAAATTTTTGGAAAGTTTTTTCCAAGGGGTGGGGAGAGAGCTTCGGATCAGGGAGCTTACATAAGTTAGAATTTCTACGTTTTGATGAATTTTTTAAATTTCTATTTTCACCACAGCTTTCGAAATGATGGTAGGCACCTTTTTCTAAAAAAAAAAAAATGTTCGGAAAAGTTATGATATTTTTTTTCTCCATCCCCACCACCGATTTTGACCAATTTTTTTTTTTTGGTAAGAAAAAAATTTTGTAAATATTTTCAGATGAAAAAGTGTGCGATTAAAGGGGAGATTTGGCTGTTGTTTCTAGCACATACCAAGACCACCCTCCTTGTTTCTCACTCTGACATGTATGGATGCTTTTCAGTATTTTTCTCCCCATAAGCACATTTTCTGGAATGTTGATGTGGGAGTAACACATGCATGGTCCATTGCTGGGATACAAGCAACAAAAAAAAAACATGGTAATTTAAATTTTTACCTGCACCCCAACCAAGTGAAGTTGTGTGTGTCTTTGTGCATATAAGAAAAAACATTTTCTAACAGAAAAGTCATCATCATCACCGTTTAACGTCCGTTTTCCATGCTAGCATGGGTTGGATAGTTCGACTGGCGTCTGGGAAGCCAGGAGGCTTCACCAGGCTCCAGTCTGATCTGGCAGCGTTTCTACAGCTGGATGCCCTTCCTAACGCCAACCACTCCATGAGTGTAGTGGGTGCTTTTTACGTGCCACTGGCACAGGGGCCAGAGGAGGCTGGCAACAGCCACGATTGGTTGGTGCTTTTTACATGCCACTGGCACGGGTATCACAACTACAATTTCCATTTGATTTTCATTTTGATATTGATGTACTTGACTCAATAGGTCTCCTCAAGCACAGCAGGTTGTCCTACGATCCAAGGTACTTTTCAATGGGCTGGGGCTGATTATGCAAAACTGGTGTAGTGAATTCACTTTATTTGCTGGGTCTTCGCAGTCACAGCATATCTCCAGAGGTCTAAATAAATTATCTTTTATGTACCTTTTTTTTAAAACCACTGTGGATAAATCCCAGCTATGACCTTCTTAGGCTCTCCAATATTTTAAAATTATAAACAAAAACAATGGTGAGCAGGAAATGGGCTGAGAAAAATCATAGAATTTCAATTTTTTTCTCTTTTTATAGCATAATTGTGTTTATGGGGGAAAGTACTAAAGAGCATCAATACATGTGAGAGTGAGAAAGAGGTGAGGAGGGTAGTTTTGGAAGGTGCTAGAAACAACAGCCAAATCTCC
>NC_068999.1:54525749-54532360 GCF_001194135.2 Octopus bimaculoides
GAAAAAAAATTTTCAAAACTTTATTTTTCATTAAAAGATGCCCACCATCATTTCAAACGCTGTGGTGGAAAATAAATTGGAGAAAACCCCATCAAAATGGAGAAATTCCAACTTATGTGGGTTCCCTGATCTGAAATTCCGATTTTCCAAAACTCTCCAATGCCTAGGAAAAAAATTTCCACCAAAATTTCTTTATAATCCTAATCCATGCTGTTTGAATGTATTTCTGTTAAATTTCATTAAAAGATACCCATTTTCCTGAAAGTTATGAAGGAAAAAAGTCGGGTCGTGTGAATTTTGAGAAACTCTTCTCCCCACCGCCTTGGAAAAATTCTTTCCAACAAATCTCTGCATACTCTGAATCTACAGCACCTAAACGGTATTTGTTGAAAGTTTTGTTAAAAAGTGTCCATTTTTCTGGAAGTTATGAGACAACAAAGTGAGTAGGGTATATATTTGTAGTTATGGCAACTATTATACACACACATATATAAAGTTTATAGTTATGGCCAGTCAGAGAGCTCCTCTATGCTGATGACCTTGCACTAACTGCGGAGTCACTATCAGAACTAGAGAAGTTTCAGGTGTGGAAGCAAGGACTAGAATGGAAGCGCCTTGGAGTCAACCATGAGCAAGAACATGGGGGAGAGGCAAGTGTAGTACATGGACAAAGAAAGTGGAAGATGTACGTTGGTGGAGAAAGAGAGATAATTTGATGACTGAGGAGGGTGATCAAGTAAAATGAGGCTTGAGAGGACAGTGTTAAGAATGAAGGATGGATATCAAGTCGAATGGTTCTAGGTAGTGAAGAGGTTAAGCAATACGAAGGTAAAACTAGTGAAGTATGCTTGGGTAGTTAGCAGCCAGGGGAGGACAGTTTAGTATAAGCTCAGGGACCTTCTCTCACGGCTGGCAACAAAGGTCTTTTCCTCTAGAGTGAAAAGCAGATTGTATGATGTTTGTGTTAGAACTGTAATCCTACATGTGATTGAGACATGGACCTTGAATGCAGAGGATTTGAGAAGACTAGAAAGAACTGAAGCTAGCATGCTCCACTGGAGGTGCAATGAAAGCATGTTTGAACAACAATGTACAAATGTGTTGAGAATAAAACTGTGCATAAAAGGGATCAGATGTAGTGTGCAAGAAAAAAGGCTGTGCTGGCATGGACATGTGATGCTGCATAATGATGAGGATTGCTGTATAAAGAAGTAGTGCTCATTTAATGTGGATGGAGCTTGTGGAAGAGGAAGACCCAGAAAGACATGGACAAAATGGTGAAGATTGATCTCAGAACTTTGAACCTCATTAAGGAAATGACAAAGAACCAGGATGACCAGCAAAAAGCATTTCATCATGGCAAGTGACCAACAGGTGCACAGCATTGACAAGTGTGAAAGGCATTTGTGAGAATCACTGCTGTGCTGTCACTCCAATATCTATTGTGTTTTTTAGCACATGTCTGTGAAGAGATTTTCTCTCAGACAAAAATCACATCATGCTTTTCAACAATGTATATATATTTAGCATGATAAGCATGTTGATATATATATATATAGATAGATAGATAGATAGATGTAGATACACACACACACACACATACATACTGGGTAAAGTGTACCTATGTGTGTGTAAAAACACAGACACACAGGCATATATATTCTGTTCATATTTGCTCATTTCCAGTAACCTCCTGGCCAAGGTTTTATTTACTAAATTCTGTTACATTTTGTTCACATGAAGAACCTTTTAACTTGAGGTAATAATGGAGGATATGACAGGATGTGTGAAGTGGGGTAAGAGCCTAGGGCAGAAAGGAAGAAACCTGTAGCAATTAGGAGTCAAATGAGGGAGGTTTACAGTTGATTTAATACCAGGAAATTGAAACTTCTCAAATTTGAATGTCATGAAATATTATAACTAAAACTCCCTTTTTTAATATATATATATATTTTGGGGGAATTTTCTTTTTTTAATTTTTATTTCTGAACTGAAATTTTTGCATTATGGGAGGGTTGAATAAAAAAAATTTCTGAAATACTACTCTTTAAATTTTAGTTTTGCTTTTGGTGGGTGAGTGGCTGGGTGGGGGTGGGGATTGACAAAGAGGGTATTTTGCTTCTGTTTCTGTTAGTTCTGGTGAAGGAATACAATATTGGAATTATACCTTTTTCTAAAATTTTTATGTATGTCATACTTATTACCATTATTGTCCTTACACAGAAATCTTCATAATTTGAATGTTGTTGTTGTTTAACCCTAGGTCATTCCCCCATGAAGCAGATCTATCATGAAAAGCATGCAAAATGCATAGAAAATTTCGTGTTGGCCTCAAAAATCAAAGAGTAGTGTAAATAAGTTTGGATTTGTAAACTGTTTGATAGATTTAGGGATTGTACTATCTTGAGTGGTAAATTTAGAGGCTAGACAAGGAAGAGAATTAGCCTAGAGGGGATGCAGTTTAGTTTTGTGCCAGGAAGAAGTATCACTGATGCCATGTTCCTTGTGAGCCAAATGCAGGTGAAGCATTTAGCCAAGAGTAAGCGCCTATACTTGGCCTTTGTTGATAGAGAAAAGGACTTTGGTTCGGCTTCACAGTCTGCAATCTGGTGGTCATTGAGGATGCAAGATGAATTATAAGAGCCATCCATATAAGACACGTGCAGAGGTGTAACCAGGAAGGTGATAGTCACCAATGAGTTCAGGGATGAATTTAACATTCAGGTAAAAGTCCATCAGAATTCAGTTCTCAGCTCACTTCTGTTCCAAGCTACAACAGTGAAGTCCGAAAACAACTGTCTGTTGAAATTCCTATATGTTGATCACCTAATTTTTATAACTGAATCCATACCAGATTTAGAAGAAATGACAGATGTGGAGGCAAAATGTAGAATCATGAGGTCTTTAAGTGAATTTAGCAAAGACTAAAGCAGGAAAGAAGACAAGGCCTTGCTACCATCAAGGAAATTGTCGACATGCAGGAAAGGAGTTGGTAGGAATTCTATAGTGTGTACCCGCTTTAAATTATGGATGCACTAGAAGAGAAGTGGGGTTGCAAGCAGGCCCAGAGAAACATTTTTCATATGCAGTAGTTGCACAAGAACAATAAAGATTAAGACCTGATGAGAAAGAGATTTTCTCAAATGCTCAGGAGGCTCACCAGAAGTAATTGATAGCTTTTGTGATTTCAGTGATCAAATTAGCAGTGATGTTTGGATGTTCTGAAGGCATAGTAGCCATAGTAAAAGCAGATTGGAAAACAAATTCAGCAAGTTTGTTCCTTTGCTGGCAACAAAGTGTGTTTTTACTCAGAATGAATGGTAGTTTGTGTGAAGTTTGTGTACAATGCTAAACAGTAATGAGTGAATGCATGGAATTTGCAAAGACTGAAAAGAAATGATGCAAAACTGGATGTGCAACGTTAGTGTGCATGAATGATGGAATACGAGCAAGTTGAGAGGAGAACTGGATATAAGAAGACTCATATGTAGTGGGCAAGTGTAGCTGATACAGCTTTCATATGTCACAAATTCAAAAAGAATGGAACTTGTAGAAGGTGTTTAGTGTTGGTTTGTTTTATATCTTTGTTTAGTCAAAAATTTAAGCAACAGCCTAAAGATCATCATCATCATCATCTTCATCAACATCATCATTTAATGTCTATTTTTCATGCAAGCAGAGGTTGGACGGCTGGCATGATTTTGACAAAGATGAAAATAATAAAATAAGCACTGGGGCTGATTTAATCAACTCTTACAATTTAGGAGGTGAGTCCATATTAATAAAGCTATAGTCTAATAATTGAAACAACTACAAGGATAAAACTGTGCGTGTGTGTATGTGTGTGTGCATGTGTGTGTACTTTGTGGATTAACGAGGCTACCGATTATTTCATGTAGAGAGAAATCTCTCAACAATTATCCAGCCTACTCATTGTAGCTCTGTTAACCCACAAATGGAAAAGTATTTTCCCTGCAATGTTGAATACTCATCCTCACTGTTTGATATTAGTGTGTGTCATTGTCATCATCATTGTTTAATGTCCGCCTTCCATGCTGGCATGAGTTGAATGTTTTGACAAGAGCTGGCTAGGCAGAAGACCAATAATTTCAGCAGGAGACTGTTTGTTGATTACATTGACCCCTTTGTTCAACTGACACCTATTTTATCAAATCTGAAAGGAGGAAAGAAAATTTGACTTCAGCATGATTTAAACGTAGAATATAAAGAAGTGCCGCTAAGCATTTTGCCCTATGCATTAATGATTCTTATTTCTTTATTGCCCACAAGGGGCTAAACATAGAGGGGACAAACAAAGACAGACAAAGGTATTAAGTTGATTACATCGACCCCAGTGTGTAACTTGTACTTAATTTATCGACCCTGAAAGGATGAAAGGTAAAGTCAACTTTGGCGGAATTTGAACTCAGAACGTAACGGCAGATGAAATAATGCAAAGCATTTTGCCTGGCGTGCTAACGATTCTGCCAGCTTGCTGCCTTCAGATTAATGATTCTGCCAGCTTCCCACCTTAATAATAACAATAATAATCCTTTCTACTATAAGCACAAGGCCTGAAACTTTGTGGGAGGGCGCTATGAAAAAAATGAAACAAGACTGGAAAACAAAAGTTTACAAAAATTATGAAATCTGTTATCAGAATTTCATGTTAATATATGTTCCAAACACGTGCTTAATAATGACAGTTACTTTATTAAATCCTTAATTATTTTCAAAATTAATTGAAACGAAAGACATATGTTTCAAGAGAGTATGGTAAAAAAAAAAAATAAAGGTTAAATGCATGAACAAACAAATGAAGTACTTCTCTAACCATCCCTGGAACCATGTGGTTGGGAAGCAAACTTCTGACCACAAAGCCACTAGCTCAACACATAATAATTGATATTTTATATTATTGACTTGAAAGAATGAAAAGCAGAGTTGACAGGATTTGAACTTAGAATGTAAAGAGCTGGGAGAAATATACCACTCCATATTTTGTAGTTTTTGAATGACTCCTTCAATACATCACCTTAATTCATTTTGCCTGGCATGCTAACGATTCTGTCACATTGCTACCTTAATAATAATAATTATTATTATGATGATAATAATAATAATCCTTTCTAGTAAAGGTACAAAGCCTGAAATTTTGTGGAGAGGGGACTAGTCTATTACATCGACCCCAGTGTTTCACTGGTAATTAATTTATCAACCCTGAAAGGATGAAAGGCAAAGTTGATCCTGGTGGAATTTGAACTTAGAACACGAAGGTGGACAAAATGCTGCTAAACATTTTGCCCAGGGTGCTAATGATTCTGCCAGCTTGCTGCCTAATAATAATAATAATAATGGTTTCAAATTTTGGCACAAGGCCAGCAATTTGGGGGAGAGGGTAAGTCAATTATTTTGCTCCCTAGTACTCAACTGGTATTTATTTTATTGTCCCCAGAAGGATGAAAGACCAACTGGATCTCCATCAGAAATCAAAACTGTTATGTTGCACTGGAACCACAAGCAAATAAACAGCAATATACCTCCCCTACACATTCATATATCTAGCTTCACTAACTCTACTATTACCACAATAATAACCAGCACCAGCACTACCATCACACCGGGCGCCACCACTATCATTACAACAACCACCACCACTGCAACTTCCACCACTACAACCACCACCATCACCACCACCACTATCACCACCAACCACATCATCAACAACGCAAATGGAAAATTCATTTTCTTTATACAACATCGTTTTTAGATGGAGATTTGATGATGCTTCTAACACCTATGGCATTTGAAAACTGGCCTGCTTAATTACATTGGGGTTGACAGCTGTTAAATTCATTTAAGAGAAAAATCCAAACCGTAATAAAATTGTAAAAAACAAACAAATTTTGTTGTTCACTTTCAGAATTCCACTAGCATTAAGCTAAAATGAAGAGTTACCAACTACTCCAGCTTCTTTTGGTGCTTCATTGCTATACACATGGATTTATCTTCACTAAGATGCCAATAAGTAAGTAGAAAGTATTTCACTAGTTTTTTTTATTATTACTAATATTAGTATTATTAATATTATTTTTTTTATTGCAATTAGAAAGCATTCATCTATGAAGAGCTTTATTAAAGGAATAGAGTAGATAGAGAATAGTTGTGAGATTTGATAAATATCTTCTGTATGAATTGGGATAGAGTATATCTACTTGCATTTCTCATTCTCTCTCTCTCTCTCTCTCTATCTATCTGTTTATCATTTTATCTATCTATCTATCCATCCATCTGTCATTTTGTCTGTCTATCCTACTATCACTTTTTCTCTTCATCTATCCACTGTTTCATTTATTCAACTATCTGTTGCTTTTATCTATTTATCCATCTGTCTATATCTTAACCTATCTGTCCATCCATTGTTTTAACTGTCTGTCTGTCTGTCTGTCTGTTTGCTTACCTGCCTGCTTGTCTCTTTCTGTCTCCCTCTTCCTCTCTGTTGAATCTGTCTTTCTATATATCTGTCAGTCCATCTATATTTACACACACACATACACACACACAAATAAATAGACAGGTACATATACATTATATATATATATATATATATA
>NC_068999.1:54535077-54536255 GCF_001194135.2 Octopus bimaculoides
CAGTATAGCCCGGCGTTGTCCGGGATTAAGCTAGGATTATTAAGTAATCAAGTGTTTTATTTCAAACCAAAATAAATAACAACAACAGCAGATTTGAGCGAAATCCGTTGAAATTGGTTTGGTTGAAAATGGTTTGCTGGCAATTTGATTGGGAAATCCCATAAGGAATTAGTTTATCGGTTATTTCCACTCATTGACTGTTTTTTTTTAAAGTTGCATTAGAGATCTGCATAAGAGAAGGTTGATCTGAAGGTTTGCATTGGGGATCTGGATTGGAGTAACTTGGGAATCTGGATTGGAGTCTGGTTTAGTATTTCTGTTGACTTTCCTTAATGTTTGTATATCTATTTCCTTAGCTCATTAAAGTGGAACTTGAAAAAGTCAACGAGGGTTTAGTTGAAGAGGAAAGTGCTCATCTTAAGTACTTCCAGTTGCACCCTCCACACAACCTCCTCCATCATAACGACAAGATAGAGAAAAACTGTCTTTGACCAAATCAAGATGATGTGATGATCATTATGATGGATGTAGGCCAATAACTAATTCCATCCTATGTACGACAACAACTGTTCAACAATTGAAGGTCTGTGACTAAGCTAAAACAATGAAGACATTTGCTTGTTCTTTAAGGCTTGTAATGTTCCAGTAGATTTAAATTCAGAATGCATAGAGATGTAATTAAATACTGAAAGGTATTACATCTTGTTTGACACTCTACCAATTCTGCTAACCTACACCCATAACTATATGTGTTAGTGTATAAAGCGCGTAGGCAATTACTAAGGTAGGTGGTTAGATTACTGTCAAGCACCAGCCATACTAACAGCTAACTGTGCACCACAGGATCCAAGGTTCACATTTTATATCTGAAGTATAAGACAGCACTATATTTTCGAGTGATTTGCTAAGCTTCAAAGGTCAATTTTATATGCCAACACATACAATGATAACAGTAATAATGATTTCTTATTTAGGCAGAAGATGAACAATTTTGAGGGGAGGGGCTTAGTACCATCAACCCCAGTAATAGACTGGAATTTTATTTCATCAACCTTAGAAGTATGAAAGACAAAGTTGACCTTGATGGGATTTGAGTTACAATGCATCTTTTCTGATGCTTTTATAGATTCTGCCAGCTCATCATCTTAACAACAACAACAACAACAACAACAACAACA
>NC_068999.1:54536265-54541531 GCF_001194135.2 Octopus bimaculoides
ACAACAACAACAACAACAACAACAACAACAATAATTAATAATAATCCTTTCTACTATAGACACAAGGTCTGAAATTTTGGGGGTGGGGTTAAGTCGATTATATTGACCTCAGTATGTAACTGGTACTTATTTCATCGACACCGAAAGGATGAAAGGCAAAGTCAACCTCTGTGCAATATAATAATGATAATAATAATAATAATAATAATAATAATAATTCTTTCTAACATAGGTAAAAGACCTGAAATTTTGGGGAAGTGGTCTAGTCAATTTCATTGACCCCAGTGCTCGGCTGATACTTATTTCATTGTCCCCAAAAAGATGAAAGGTAAAGTTGACCTCAGCAGAATTTGAACTCAGAACGTAAAGATGGACAAAATACCACAAAGCATTTTGCCCAGCATGCTAACGATTGAGCCAGCTTACTGCTTTTGCCACAAGAATATCATATGAGGTGGGAGGGGGGACATTACAAAGACAGTTTACAATTTGTGTGGGAGTTTACATAAAAGATGAAGAGAAGAAAGGGAGAGGCAGGTGCACGACATAAAAGTATACATAGTATACAAAATATGTGAACACATCTATAATGCACTCCTGATACAAGAGAACCTCCAACTAGGGCCAATCAAAGAATCCCATGGATCCAGGATCACCCTGGCCACCAGGCACACAAGCCTTACCACAAAAGTGGTTCTTCAGTCTTCATGTGCATGCTTAGAATAGGTCCATTTACCCTAACAAGTTTTTCCACAGTCACCCACTTTTGATAAATTCACTGGTAGAGGGCATTTTCATCTCCACTGTCACTTTCTTTTCTTAGTGGAACTTCAAAAAAGTCCATGAGGGCTTGACTGATGAGGAAAGCATTTTTCCTTAATCTTTTAATAATTACACTGAAGGTTTGGTACGTTTGTGCAAAACCAGAAATTTGTACAGGTAGTTATATAGTCAGTTATGTTTATATTTGCTATATGGTTCATCAATCCTGTAGAGATAAAAGATTAAGCCAGCCTAGGTGCAAGACCACAATCTGTTGGGGTCAGTAGTGTAATAAATTGAATAGACATCTGTATATGACTGGCACTTATTTCATTAGACCAACTCTTGCAGGATTTGTACTCTTATTGTAAAGCTATGTAATTAACTCTTGAGCATTCAGATTACTTTGTCAAATGCAATGCTTATCTATTCACATTGTTTTGAATTAACCATGTATTATCTTGTAGCTTTGAGATTTTGATGATGTAATTGTATATTTTTAGAATGAAGTTGTAGAGTGTGAATGAGAGGCCAGAATTGGTCAGTTTGGACTTAAAATAGGTAGAATATTTTGGCTGGATCTGGCCAGTTTAAATGCTAAAGGGTTAATGCTATAAGTCATATTAGTCTGGTTCTTTTCAAACTTTAGCGGTGATCATCCCCAAATTTCGGGGTAGGATATCGTTGACTTGATTTACCTGAGTACTCGACTGCTAATTTATTTTATGGCAGTGGTAAGACGTACAACAAGTTTGACTTTGCTGAGATTTGAACTTAGAAATGGAAAAACTATGACTAAATATGGATTCATGTGACTATGTGTGTGTGTGTGTGTGTGTGTGTGTGTGTGTGTGTGTGTGTGTGTGTGTGTGTGTGTGTGTGTCTGTGTGTATGGGTGTGTATAAATGTGTGTCATTTAGATGTGTATGTGTGTGTATATGAGTATGAAGGAGGGGTGTTATGTGTGTATGGGATGTGTGTGTGTGTGTACATGAGGAGGTATCGTGTTAATGGGGGTGTTGTGTATAGGGATGTTGTGCGTGTATGGGACACTTGTGTGTATATATGTATGTGTGCATGTGAGTGGCATTTTGATGTGTATATGTGTGTGTGTGCACGTGTGCTTGACATTTGGGCATGTCTGTATGTGTGTGTGTGTTTTGTCATCATTGTAACCATTTTTTATCAATACAACATCAGAAATTAAATAGAAAGAAAAGAAATGCTTGCCAAATGATATTGTAGCTGAAACAAGTTGCTGTTACATTTTTAAGTTTAGAAGCCATCAGTAGAAAGCCATCAACCCATCAAAATCTCTTCACTAAAAAACTGCTAAAGAAATTAGAAACGTTATCTTTTGGTCTCTGTTTCTTTAACTAAACAATAAAATGCTCTCAGGCGTCTGTTTGGGTTTTGTTTTCAGTTTCCACTGTTATTCCAGTAGCATTTAACTGTCTTTTAGATGTATGTAAATAATGTTTTTCTGTGAAATACACACATTCTAATGATGTTGGGTGGATGACTCAACTAGCAAGTTTAGCAGATATGGACTCTATATAGGACAATGCATAACTGTCAACTAGGTGGATAGAGTATATTAGATGCTGACTGGGTGAATACAATGTGTAGATGTCGACTGGGCAGAAACAGAGTATAGATGTTGACCAGATGAATGCAGTGTGTAGATGTCAACTGGACAGGTACAGTGTATAGAAGTTGGCTGGATGAATATAGTGTGTAGATGCTAACTGGACAGGTTGAGTGTGTAGATGTTAAAATGGTTGACATGGTAATGTAGGTTAGAATTCATATTTTTTCCCAACTAAACAATTTTTGCTAAATGATAATCAGATGGGGCAATGTCTCATGAATATGGTGGGTGGGGCATTGCTTCCCATTCAAACTGCTCCAGCCTTTGGAATGTCATCCTTGCTGTATGTGGCTGAGCATTATTCTGATGGAAGAACACCAGAGATGATCATTTTCCTTCTAGCGCTGACTTAAGCCACTCAAGCTGCTCACAGTAGATCTCCTTTGTTATCGTTTGGTTTGGATTTAAAAGTTCAAAGCAGACTAAACCTTTCATATCCCATCAAACAGATAACAACACCTTATGTGGGTGAAGACCTTTTTTAGCCTAGGGTGCTGGTGTTTCTCCTTTCCCTACCCACTGTCTTCAGTGATTGACATTTTCATAGAGGACCCATTTCTTGTCACCAGTCATTATTCAGTCCAAAAAAAGGTTCATTTGTGAGACGTGACAGCAAAGGAGAGCACACATTCCCTCTCTGCGCATGATTAGACTCAGAAAGTTTGTGAGGAACCCATTGACCCAATTTGCTGATTTTTCTGATGGCAAGCAGGTGTCGATAAATGGTTACATGACCAAATCCAAGCTTCTCTGCTAGTTCCTCAATAGTTACAATGGGATTTTGTTCCACCAAGGCTTGCAGGACATCCTCATCGAGCTTTACAGAACTTTCAGGACGAGGCTCATCTTCTAGGCTGTAGTTTCCGGCTCAGAATTTCTGGAACCATCGTTGACCCTGGTTTATGCTTATTGTCCAATCCCCATATTCTGCATTAATATTCCTTGCACTTTCCATTGCATTGTTGCCTTTATTGAACTCATAACGCAAAATATGCCAAATATGATCCTTTGTAACTTCCATTATAGCTTTGAAAAAATAACTGTTAAAATTGAACTGCACTCTTCAAAACTTGCACTAAGAATAAGCACAAGGTAAAATTACTCCCTACTTTTATAGCAAGTTGATGCAGGTAGTCCCCCTTCGACTTTTAGTTCATTCAATTGGAAAAACCCACATTATTTATGGATGACCCAATATTTAGATGTTAATAGAATACACTGTGTAGATGTTGACAGAATAAACAAAGTGTGTATGTGTTGATGGAGTAGCTACAGGATATAGATGTTGACAGAATAGATGCTGTGTTTTGATGTTCACGTACTTCTTCCTACAAATTTATCTTTCTATATAACTTAGGTAAGATGTATATTCAGAGTTGAGCATCCATTTGGTATTTTCTCACTGCAAACCACTGTTCCATGAAGAGTGCACAGCTAAATCAGATCTGGAGACTAACACAATTAGAAGGGGTGCCAGACTATTCCAAAACCAACAAACTTTAGTTTCTAACATTTGATTCAACATCGTATAAATTTAAACAAATAGGTTTCTCATTGACATCATAACCATCACCATCACTATCACCACTACCAACTTCATTAATACTTAAAATACTGCTACCTCCATGACTATGACCGCCCCCCCCCCGCTGCTGCTGCTGCTACAATCACTAGAAATAGCAGCCTATTTGCTCTTAATTAAATTAACGATGTCTTATATATGGAAAGGACACATTAGATAAAATAGTTCTATATATCCCTAAAAAGATTGAATGGCCATTGTTAGAATGCTTTTGGTCATAGGTGTGCTTGACTAAGTTGACATGGGACTTCAGTAGAGAAAACTTGTCCAAGGATTGAACTTAGAACCATGTGGTTGGGAAGTAAACTTTAGTTACTTG
This sequence comes from Octopus bimaculoides, assembly GCF_001194135.2. NCBI lineage: Eukaryota > Metazoa > Mollusca > Cephalopoda > Octopoda > Octopodidae > Octopus > Octopus bimaculoides. The sequence goes on from NC_068999.1 coordinate 54,540,580, forward strand.
ACCAACTACCTAACACCCAATCAAATGACTACATCACAACAACAAAGGAGACGACCTGTATGTGATCTTTTGTCATATTAGAAATAGCAAACTACAACCTGCTCTCTTGAAGAAGGAAGGACGCATTAGGCAATATGATACGCAAAAGGACAGAATGGACATGGCTTGAGTATCTCTTGATCATACATCTACTGATCATTCATCTATTGGCTAAGGGCTGACTAGGGCTGATAGGGCTGACTAGTGCTGCCTTAGAAATGGAGAAGTTACTTTAGACAGTATAGTCTTACATATCTCTGAAAGAACAGGGTCATGCATGGAATACTTTTGTTCATGGGTTTCCTTCTCAATCAAGGATGACCTGGTGCTAAATCTATATACCAACAGCAAAACTAGACTTAGAATTCTCAGATTCTCAAGCCAAATAAAAGCACTAAATTTCTCCTATTCTATATCCTCCCCAATCAGTGCTATTTCGTATAACCCCTCCCACAATCCATATCCCATATATAACCCTCTTATAAGAAATCATAAGAAAGGAATTCTAGGCTTCATCAAAACTCATAAAATTGCAATTCTCACTGGTTAAGACAATTAGCTGTAAAATAGGTACCATGGGATACCTACATTACATCCCTGCTTAATTAATGAGTGTTTTGTTAACCATCTGATAATGATAGTGAGGATGGTGGTAGAGATGATGGAAGTGCTAAAGTAGTTGAATTTATAATAATACTATTGGTGGTGGTGATGCAATGGTGATGATAAAGGTGATACAGGTGATGATGGAGGTAATTGAGTTGATAACAGTGGTGGTGGTGGTGGTAGTAGTCTTGGTAACGATGGTGGTGGTGGTGGTGGTAGTCTTGGTAATGATGGTGGTGGTGGTGGTGGTAGTCTTGGTAATGATGGTGGTGGTGGTGGTGGTGGTGGTAGTCTTGGTAACGATGGT
>NC_068999.1:54541679-54546955 GCF_001194135.2 Octopus bimaculoides
ACATAACGATGATGATAGTGATATTTGTACACCTGATGCACTGCTCTGACCTCTACCAGAGGGTAGATGGAAGTGGCCCAGCTGGGAAAAGAGGCTAGTTGTTTCCTCTATAAATAAGATCTACAAACATTTCTGGAAAGTTTCTTCTGATAGATGCTCCCCCCCCCAGGTAGGAATGATGATGGTGGTGATGGTGGTGATGGTGGTGATGGTGGTGATGGTGGTGGTGAGAGCAGTGGTGACAGTGTGTTTTTATAGCTTTTGTTTAGCTTCAAAGTCCTACCAGCAGAAAAGCATGTAAACAGTTATGTATACCTATGTACATACGTATGCATGTATGTATGTATGTATGTATGTATGCATGAGTGTGTGTGTGTGTGTGTATGCACACACACATACACACAGACATTCAAATAATTTATTAATTGTTATAATGTGAATGTTAAATATTTAGATGACATGCCCTTTGCATTTTTCAGTGCAAGGACCCTATTAGAAGATAAAGTTCCTTGTGGAACTTGATTACATCCTTAACATTCTTAGTTTAATTCTCCCCCAAGTCATCATTATCTTTCATTCTTTGGAAGTTGGTAAAATAAGCATTGAATGTGATGTTATTTACATGGGCTTAAAAGATGGTGCTCCAGCATGGCCATAGTCTAATTACTATAACCAGTAAAGGAATAAATGAATTTGTCCTTTAGCTCTACTTCCGAACACTCACATATTTTTCAAATTGATCTTGAACCAACAAGGGAGCCTCTTCATGGCTAGTTGACCTAGTAGAAATAGCAGCCAAATATCGCTCTAAATACACTCTACCATGTTAAGTGCATGCATGCGCGTGCACACACACACACACACACACACACACACACACATTCACACACACACATTGGATTGTGCTTGAAAAAATTTGGAATGGTCATCACAGGAACCTCTTCTTATACATCTCAATCAAGGTTGATTTGGGGATAATTGATAATGACAACAACAATAAAAAGCAAATTTATCTTTTGGATTTTTCACAATTTTCTTTTTTGCTTTTTCTTCAGATGTGACAACAGAGAAGAACTCTTATGTGGTTGGAGATTCAGTCACTATATACTGTGTTTGTACCGACAAAAGTTTGTTACAAGATAGAAACCTGTACTTTTTTGACTTGAGAAATGACAAACATTTCATCAAATCCAATGAGACAATACTCAATACATCTATTGGTAAAACCGCCATAATACTAACACTGACCAATGTTACTGAAGGGAATTACGCAATTGCTTGTCGTTTAACCAATGACACTGACCAACTTCGTCTTGGAACAGTTTCCTTTGATGTTGGATGTAAGTTATTTATTGTCATTGTTAATAGTTTTTTCTGTTGTACATATAACTGTTATAGTATGTAACCTAGAAGTTAGAGCATTTGGCTCATGATCGTTAGGTTGTAGGTTCAATTCCTGGACCAGGTGGCACATTGAGTCCTGGTGCAAAGGCATTTCATTTCATGTTACTCCTGCCACCTCAGCTGTAAATGAGCACAAGCCAGGTGTTAGTGCAGCTTTCTGTTTCTTCAGCTGTTACATCCTGGATAATATACCATTGGGTCAATAGTGAGAAACCTGAGAGAGTGTCTGTGTCTGCTTTTGATTACATAGGCACCTAAAACAATTAGCAAAAGCATAGTGTATGTTATCAAGCCATACTCACCAATGAATGACAGCTGGCTGTACTTCGTACATATCTATAATAATTGATAGTAAAAACCCACTGCTGCTAATCACAAGCAAGTATGATTTAGTAGCATGTACTGTCTTTTTAGGTGCCCGTATAGTCATGAGCAGGCATCAACAGTCTCTCGGTTTTTCCATCCTTTGCCCTGTGGAACTTTGAGAGTGTCACAGCTGGAGGGATAGAGCTCTAGGCTGCTTCTTATTTCAGTGGAGTACACTGGGGCAATGAGAAATAAAGTGTCTTACTCAAGAAATAGAGGGATTGAACCCATGACTTCAAGATCATTAGCTCCACACTCAAATCACTAGGCCATGTATGTGTATTAAAATAATTGTTAGTTTTATCTTTTGTATTCAAATCTCATTGACGTCAACTTTGCTTTATACAATTAATCGAATTTATACAATTAATCGAATTTATACAATTAATCGAATTTATACAATTAATCGAATTTATACAATTAATCGAATTTATACAATTAATCGAATTTATACAATTAATCGAATGAACATGACCACAATTCATAGAAAAGTCAAACGATAATGAGGGTGATTTTCAATCTAAAATAAATATTTGATATTGAAAGCATCGATTTGACATAAAAACTGGGTTGTTCAGTTGATTCTCAAAATTGTATTATATAGTATCTAAAATCACTTTCTTGGTTGAGATATGAAATGATCAGTGAAAGATAATGTGGGATGTGAGGACTGTAAAATGGGATGGTGTTTGAAAGTGGAACAGGCGAGGAAAGCACATTCATTGGAAAGCATTGTTTAAGAATAAAACAGTGACATTAACTTTTAACAATTTGGCTTTTCTATAAATTGTGGGTATTGCTCATTTATAAATCTGATTAATTATATAAGCTGATCAAATTTTCAAAGAAAATCTTAAAATTTTTTCTGGGAAATGTTGACAGTTTAAACATTTCAGTAAAATGTTTAGTCTTCTTGTGGAATATTTTATCATAAAAAATTCCATTGATATGATTATCAGCGAACTTTAGTTTAAATGGTTATCAAAATACGAAACTAAAAGCACAAAAGATAAACATGTTCATTTCTAAGAATTCTAACACTGGAATTGATTTTTTTGAGTTCTTTTCATCATCATCATCATTATTATCAAAATACGAAACTAAAAGCACAAAAGATAAACATGTTCATTTCTAAGAATTCTAACACCGGAATTGATTTTTTTGAGTTCTTTTTATCATCATCATCATCATCATCATCATCATCATCATCATCATCATCATTATTTTTACGTCTTTTTTCCATGCTGGCATGGGTTGGATGGCTTGACAGAAACTGTTAAGATCAGGGACCATACCAGGTTACAAAGTCTGTTTTGGCTTGGTTTCTATGGCTGGACACCCTTCCAAACACCAACCACTACACAGAGTGTACTGGGTGCTTTTATGTAGCACTAATCACCAGTGCTTTTTTAAAAAAATTTGTTTGATCTAGAAGAAGAGTCTATGTCCTTAGCCTTTGTAGGCCCTCAGAAACCAGTGAGACAGGTCTCTGAGTGAAAACAGTACTAGGGAAGGAATTCCGAATTGCTAGTATACTGTGGAAGAATGACTGGAAGGAGTGGTTAATGTAGACCTAGAGCAGTGAACCTAATATTAATATAATTGGTGTGAAGAGAGAAAAATCAAGTGAGTTGGAAATGCGTGAGAGGAGATTAAAGTCTGCCTGTTTGTATGTATTATAGGAAAGGATCATGTGACATTCACACTTTTCCCAGTGGTATCAGCGGTTCATATTCAATTAAGAGCTAGGTATGTTTTTGCTGCAGAACATCCATTGACTTAAGTTGATACTAACTCTGTGTTTCATAGTGACCATATTTTATAAAACACCAGATTTTGTTACTCTGTACTGTCTAGATCCATAGGGCCAGCCCTATGGATGTTTAGTGCTAGTTTATATAATGTCAAGGGAACGCAAGATAAATCTGCTCCTGGTTAAGATGTCAATCGATCACAGGAAATTTTTTCTTTGTGAGGAATTAAACTTGATATTGCACACTCAAGGAATAATATTCAATTTTACAGTTCATTTACTCCCTACATAATTGAATTATACCATCCATAGTATTTAGCATCTTGGTAATGAACATGATGAGGTGCTTTATCAGAATATGAACCACCAATTTCAAGACTGGTTGTCCAGTACTTTATCCACTCTGCTATCTGTCCTCTGTTAAAACTTCTATATTATTCAAATTTGTAATTCCTGGGCTATGAGCTTGGATTTGGTTGATTGGTAAAATGCTGAGATTTTTAAGTAAGATGGTCTTTTTTTAGAATGTGTAAGTTATGGAACTTTGGTTAGAAATGAACTACAATTTCCTTGTAAGACATTCCAGAAATCCACTAAAACTTTTACATTTATTTCAAAGCTTTTCAGTTAAAAACAAGAAATATTTCTGGTCTAGTCTGTATGTTTCTTTACTTAAAGCAAGATGTTGGAATTTGTGGAGATCAGAAGATATCCAACACAGCTAAATTAAAGTTCACAGTTTTTTCCCCCTTCTCTAAAAATGATCTATCTGTACATTCAAAATATTACAACTCTCATGATACATATATTGTTATTTTACCCCAGTTCAGTCTTTAGTATTCAAACATATATATCTACAACTACATTCTATAGTCCTTCCTTTTTATAAGATGATAGGAATATTTGGGAGCCATTTCTAGCAATTCGAGTAGTGGTCATTTTGAGGCTCCCTACTGATGTATGTGACTCATATTGTTGTGTGGTTGTTGCTTTTGTTTAGCCCAAGGCCAGCTCTGAACAAACAGATCACCTACAATCAAAGTCATTCTTGTCATAACCATCCTACCTATTTCCTAAGACAATATGGTATGATTTAAGATAGATTTTGCTGCTATTTCTAGTAGGTCAATCGACTACATACAGGCTCCTTCATTGTCTCATGGTACATGTACTATTTTGTGAACTGTTCTTTCTCAATTATATATGACTTTATCCCTCCTGCAAGGAACTAAAGCTAAAAACTTTAGTATGAGAGCACAATGTCCTTTCTTACACAATATTTGGCATTTTCCAGTTGAAATTACGTAATTTATTCAAGTGTAGATATCTTGTCATTGCCTGATGGTTGTCCCTCCTCTATCTGTTGTGTACAGAGGAGACAATAAAATGATAAACTCAGTTTATTATATTTAGTTTATAATGATTTTAAATAAGGACATAAAACTGTTTACTGTAAATAGCAATGTTTACCATGTAATGATAATATTTTAGTTATTGTAATAAACAAGCAACATTTAAATGACAGTATAGCATGCATTTGTACAACAAATGCATTCTATCTTCTGAACCTGTTCTGAGAGAGTATATTTATGACATGGTCTTAAGTGTTTATAAATAGTGTAGGAACTGTGAGATAGATAACTCAGCCCCCTCCCCACCGTCTCTCTCTCTCTCTTTCTCTCTCTCTAAACAAACAAATTAATGTTAACAAATATGACATTTAATACTTGTATATATATATATATATATATAT
>NC_068999.1:54547380-54553413 GCF_001194135.2 Octopus bimaculoides
ATATATATATATATATATATATAATAATAATAATAATAAATGGAGCAAGACGCATGTCAATGAAAGTTCCTTTAATTCCTATATATGTTTCGAAATAAATGATAGTTCTTTCACAAAGAAGAAAGAGCTGTTGGGGTTCCTCATTTATTTCTCTTCAGGGAGTTCATAATAAAACATGTAATAGCAAGACAAAAACGAAATAATGGGGTAACTTACGAGCTGAGATGTTACAAACTGAAGGAGGTGTCAAAACTTCAGACGATGGGTCATGTTAGATGCAGCGCTGACCACCATAAAGGAGAGCATATCCACTAACAGCTTTGCAGTGTGTTCAAAAATCACATACACCCCCCACCTTCAGTTTTCCCTGATAGGTTAAGTCCTGGAATACTCCAAACGGACACATGACACATCACTTAGTTGAATTAGCCCATCATTTACTCCAAAAACGTTTTGTTGTCAATGCTGCATTTTCCCATATCAACTGTTTCAATATAACTGTAATATATATACAAACTATGCCATTTTAATCTCGAGCAATGAGGGTATCTCTGCTAGTATATATATATATATATATGCAAAAATATCATTGGCATTGCCTCTCTACTGCTTCTCAGATAGCCAATCAACATCTTTGATGTTGATTTAAAATTCAATTGTTTCCCTCAATGTTTTTCAATTTTCTTCTTTGAATGTTTTTCTTTTTGTTTCAAAATGAAATTTTTTTGTGTGTTATTTTTACATATATTTTTTCATTTGCAATTTATAACGTTCTTTTCAGATCCACCAGAACTGGGTGCTGTTTGGTTTGAAAATCTGGATTACTTCCAGTTAGCCATCAATGTAAAACCAAAGAAAATTGATTTCAACGATTATTGGAAAGTGACATGGACATTCCGGTAATATAGATTTAATTTCTTTAGTTTATCTGATGAAAAGAGGGAGGATCTAGAGCTTTAGGATTATTTTTGGTTTTGGTGTTATTATTATTAGATGAGGGGTTAAAGTGGTGAGTTGGCAGAATCATTAGTATGTTGGGATGTTAACATTGATGTATGTTCACAAACACTCATATGTACACTCTCCCTTTCACACACACACACACACACAGACACACACACACACGTGCACATATACAACGAGCTTCCTCTCTATGGATGAATTTGTTTCCATCTACTAAATTCACTCATGAAACATTGTTCAACCTAGAGCTGTAGTAGAAGATCTTGCCCAAGATATCATGCAATGGAACTGAACCCAGAATCATGTGGTTGCAAAGCAAGCTTCTTAACTGTGCAGCCGTGCCTATACCCATAAGAAAATGAGGGAACTTCATTAGCTGTTTCTGCTATCTATAAGATGCAGTGGACTCCTAGTCGAGTGCTGAGTAACACCGTAAAGTTTTATTGGAGCCTCAAATATGAAATGCAATTTATTTCATATTCGAGACTCCAATGAACTATCAGTCCACTGCATCTTATAAGCAGGAACAGCTGTAAGCTAATGAAACTCATAAGATAATTGTTTATTCCTTTGTCATCTCATTTTCTTATTGCCACTCTGTACTGATTAATACTTTGTTCTGAAGCATATGTGTATTGAGTTCTACACCAAGTCTCACAATGCCTAAGCAAAATATTAAAACCTTATCTCAGCATAGTAGTGCACCAATGTATATTCACTACATTGTATTGTGGTCTCCACCCATGTTACAGTGACTCATCCCAGCCCCTGCCCATGCATTAGGTCTGCGTCATCTCCCTACTCCTCATCCTCTGTCCCTGCAGATTATCACCTACATCAGTTTTTTGCTCTTGTCCTCCCCACCTGATGATTGTATCATCTTTGCTACTCCTGCTGCTTGTTTTCCTTCATTCTCTTCTGCACCCCTTTACCTCCTACAACTCATGGCTCCTTACTCATTCATCTTTCAGCACCACTTATTCTGACAGTCTGCTACCCACTTTCACCCCAACCCCCTCATTCTCCTCTGTAACACAATCTTGCAATCCAATTCTTCAACACACTTTGTGCCTTTTGGGGCTATCTGGGCACCTCATTGCAACTACCTGTCTCTTGCAGCTCTGTTCATTTTCTCTCCTTCCCCTACTAGTTGTGAGTAGCTATGCAGATCCTCTACAAGAACCTGTACTGTCCACCCTCTTTCTCATTGTATCCACTTGCATGAAGCTGACCCTACTCCTCACTTAGATTTGTAGTTCAGTGAGCTGCATGGCAACCTGATTTGTGCAGGTGGCATGGAACTAGTATGCAGTCCACTCTATGAAGTGGTTGCTGTTAGGAAGGGCATCTGCCTGTAGAAACCATGTCAGAACAGCAGACACTGGAATATGATAGATTGACACATCAAATCCTGTCAGACCATCCAACCCATGCCAGCATGGAATGTGGACATTAAATGATGATGACCCTTGCTATTATTTTGGTTACAGAGATCCTGAAAGAAGAAGAATCTTTGAAGATAGCTGTCCATGTTTGAGGCACAGCTGCCAATGCTCAAATCCTTTCCATTGTGTTGTTAATGAGAATTGTTATCTCAGAAACAGTCAATATGAATTTTCTGTTGTTGGTATTAACTTCTATGGACAGTATAACAAAACATATTTTGTCAAATCAGATTTAACATCAGGTAAGTTAATGCAATTATAATTTATTATTTTACTTTTTTTTTTTTTTAGAGATGAAAAATATTTTTCATATTTACATCTATACTATGTTTATTTTTGGTGTGATCTCCGTTTGCCATCAGATATTTTATTCCCCATGCACATAATACCACACTGGATTTGAACTAGGAACTAAGAGTCTAACCATTAGGTTTCTGATGCATGTGTTTGTGGCTTAGGGGTAAGAGCAATATTGCCACCCTTATTTTAGACACAAAGGTTCCTAGTTCAAATCTAGTTTAATACTCTATATGTCCAGAATTATGGATGTAAGTTTTAAAATTTTTCTTCTCTAAAAACGAGTTTAATTAGTAGGTAAAATCGAAATCTTATTAACAACTCATTTCATATTTAGATATTTAATTAGATTTGTTAAACAAAAAAAAATCTTTTTTGTCCAGTCTCTTTTATATTTTAACTCTACAACAGCTTTGGGAACTCTACGGAGCCTCTGTGTAGTCACACAATCTATTAGAAATAGCAGTTAAATCTCACTCATGTCACATCCTACTATCTTAGGGATGAAAGAACACATTGGATAATGTAGTCTTAGATACACAACACCTGGAAGAAATACTGAATGATCACAGCTGGAACACCTTTGATCAAAGATCTATGAAATCAAGGCTGACCCGGGGGATTAAACAGCAACAACAATGCAATGGCTGCCAGTGCAAAGTTTGTTGTGAATGAATCCAAATAGAAGTAGTGATGTACAGAAAAGATATGCATGAAGTTTGTGTCAAGTAAACATATATTATTTTTGGTATTGTTGGAAATTACACCCAGAACCACACTAATAGCTTATTGGTTTTCTGTGAATCAATTTTGATAAAACTTTTCCCAGCTAGTTTGTATACTATGACAACACCATTGTTATGTTTTCATTATTCTGTGTAATGTCCTTTTTTATTTCACATTCTTCAGTTTTTGGGTGAACCATGCTAATAGCACCTCTCCTCTATAAGGACAATTGAATGTGGAAAAGACCTTAACAATGAAGAAATGTCTGTCATCATCAAGGAAAGTTCTAAAGGCCCCTCTCTTATGTCATTGTGGAGAAGTTAGGCTGTTATGTGGACGCAGTTAGACAGTTCCTGAAGGACCCTTTGCCAAGGAAGAAACGATCCGATTGTGGGACCTCCAAGACTGTGACACCTAGGGATTTAAGGAATATTGGCTGCAAGTTATGTGGGAAACCTGGGAAAAAATGCAAAGCCATTTTCACCACCTCTGGACTTCTTCGTACTGAAAACTGCCAGAAATTGCATCCTCAGGACCATGGCTTCCATGCGAGAATCCCTGAAACTGCTTCCTTTAACATCCCGTTGTAGGAGTTTGAGGCTTCAGTGGGCCCAAATGTACATGACATTAGACACGAGTTGTGTTCTGTTCTCTGATGAAACCAGGGTCGACCCTTGATGGACCTGATGGTTGGGCAAATGGTTGGGTCTATTTTGGAGATGGACATCACCAACGTTTACGACGTCAACAACTGGGTGGAGTCCTGTTGTGGGCTAGTATCATTGGGGACAGACTTGTTGGCCCAGTCAGAGTGCCTGAAAGGGTTAAAGTGACCACAGCCGCCTACTGCAATCTCCTGAAGGAGGTCTTAGATCCCTGGATAGATGACATACCACTGTTACTTTTAAAGAATCTTCTATTCATGCATGGCAATGCTTCCTCTCGCTCTGCTAGGACCACCCAAACATTACTAGGGTCTTACAGCATACAAGGTGAAAGGTTGATGGTGTGGCCGCTAGCATCTCTGGATCTCAACCCTATCGAATATCTTTGGTCCATCATTAAACAAGATGTTTATGCTGATTGGATGCCAATTCACATCGAAAGATGTCTTATGGGCAACCATGAAAGCTGCAGCAGAGGCAGACCAACCTGCGACTATTAAGAAATTGATAGATTCCATGACTAATAGGATTTTTGAAGTTATCCATCGATATGGCACTCATGTGGCTAAATAATTCATGTCAATAAATGTTATATTATTATGGTTTTCTGTTAAATATATACTCAATGCATACTTAATACGTATCATTACCCTTCATTTTCTGAAAAAAAATGTCTAGATGGGCTACTTTCATTCAAAAGCTATTAGCAGTGGTTCACCCAAAAACTGAAGAATCTTAAATATAAAAAGAAAGGACGTTACACAAAATAACGAAAACATAACAATGGTGTTGCCATAATGTGCAGACCAGCTGGAAAAAGTTTTATCAAAATTAATTCACAGAAAACCAAGAAATCCTAAATTTCACTCCTAAGCTGTTAGCTGTTCTGGGTGTATATAACAAACCCATCTCCCTGTTCTTGAGTGACCGCAACAAACAGACATTATTCTTCTTTAAGTTGCTTCGGGTTATCGACATTGCATAGAATATGAATAAAATATGAATAAAATATGAACAGAATCTTTGTTTGTATTTGTATTTTCTAGTAAAACTTCAATCTTTAATCAAAAAAGAAGTCACAGCCACTGATTCATCATTAACATTTTCTTGGACATGGTTCCTTCAGAATCTATTATCACCCTATATTATTCCGATATGTAACATTTCATATAAATCAGAATGGAATAATCAAGTAACAGAATTAGTAAGTATAGTTTTTTTTTTGTTTTTTTTTAATTGCTGATTCTGGAAGAGAGGTTTTGCCTATGATTTTCACAAGGCACACGAAATGCTTTGACACAGCCAGGTTGATGCTGCTTATTTGGTGTTCCTGATTTGATGCTGACTTATTTGACATCAGATGTTTTAGTATTTGTCTCATTCTCTCCTACTCTTTCTCTTCCTGTTGTAATCCTTACAATGTTGGATTGTTATAACACCCACATCTGTATACAATATACTTAGTAAAACCAGTAAAGATACGACTATCTCTGACTGCCTACTATGTACTCTGGTACTTCATGTACTTCTCTTTACTTATAGTGACCAGGTTATTCCATTTGTCATGCAATTACTCAGAAATTGTAAGTAGATTCCAAGATCTGCAGACAAAAACTACGTTCTCAGTATTTCACATCAGGAAACAGGAAAGCAGCAAATGCAGCCAATGTTTATTTTTTTTTATCTTTGACTTGTTTCAGTCATTTACTTGTTACATATAGCCATGCTGAGGCATCACCTCGAGGAATTTTAGTTGAACTAATTTACCCCAGTATTTATTTTCTTTTTAAGCCTGGTACTTATTCTATCAAACTCTTTTGCCGAACTGCTAAAACACGGGGACCTAAACACACCAACACAAGTTGTCAAGTAGAGGCAGAGAACAAACACAGATACAAAATCACACATATATATATATATATATATATATATATATA
>NC_068999.1:54553762-54556682 GCF_001194135.2 Octopus bimaculoides
GTCACCCGCACGAAAACGGCCACGCTCGAAATGGTGTCTTTTATGTGCCACCCGCACAAATATATGTATATGTATGTATATATATATATATATATGTGTATATGTATGTATATATATATATATATGTGTATATGTATGTATATATATATATATGTGTGTATATGTATGTATATATATATATATATGTGTATATGGGTTGGGAATCAAATTTCTTACCACACAGCCATGCCTGTGCCTACAGGCAAACATGAAAGAATCTAGATGATACTAAAGCATCATAAGTTTTTTTTTAGAACAGCTATGTAGGTCCTTCATCAGTCAATGTTGAACATATAACTGCACATGCTTGTGCAGGCCTAAGCAAGATTTTTTTTGAGGAAGACTAGCAGTTGTTCATGCATGCAAGCTTCCCCTCTCCATATCACAGATGTTTTCTTCGGGGGGGGAAAAGGCCACCATCAAATTGGCCTGGCACCAGTGTTATCACAGGTCTGAGCAAGATTTTTGTGGAAGATATGTGTGCAAATCTCCCTTCACCATGCTACTGATATTTATTCGTGGGAAAGGTGTCTGACTAAGACTGTTACTAATCAGCTTGGCATAAGTGTCATCATAGATGTTCCTGCCAGAATACAAAAAGCCAGGACAGACACTGCATGGCCTTTTTCCCCACCACTCCGGATCAGTACTTTTATATCAACTGCAATAACATACTAACAAAATCATCACTTTGAGGATTTATGTGGTTGCCTGACCAACTAGAAATAGCAACCTAATATTTCTCAACTCATGTCCTTACAGTCATCAATAATGTGGTCCTGGAAACATTATGCTTTACTAAGAGACAAGATGGTGATAGCTCGATTTCCTTTGATCATAATTTAACTCAATTAAGGTTGACCTGGGGTCAAATTAATAACAATAACACTGAAATGTTGGCTCAAATACCATATAAATGACAGTGCAATTTTTTTGAAATCCTTGTTTACATATTTTACAAACATCTTTGTATTATATCTTTTTTTTTTTTGCAGAATACTACACTTGATAAAATATCCTTGACCCAGTTAATGCCAACTACCATGTATACAATTACTCTTAGGTGTAAATTGTCTGAGAGTCCTTACTGGAGTGACCCAGTAACTGTCCAGAACCGAACATTGGCCATAAGTAAGTAACTTATATACTTTCATAATTTCACCCTAATTAGTGATATTGGATAATAGTGATATCATTCAGCATTATTATGACAATATTTTAATGTGAAGCAGTATCATTATAATGATCATGAGTTCTATGCTGTTTGTGGTATGAAGAAATATTACTGTGATATTAAGTGATATTAGTACAATATACATTAATATTGTGATATCAAGACCATATTTTTAAAGAAAACCATTTACACAACTGCTGTGCTGTGGCAGAACTGGGTACATATATGTACATGTCTCTGTCGGTCTCTATGTGTCTTTGTCTGTCTCTTTCTGTTTCCCTCTCGCTTTCTCTTTCTGTTTCCCTCTCGCTTTCTCTTTCTGTTTCCCTCTCGCTTTCTCTTTCTGTTCTCAGCATGCAACTCCTCCCTACTTCCACTATGGCCTCTAACCTTTCTTTCTAATTGATATACTCCTATGGCTAACAAGTACAGTCTTCAGGCATTAAAACCATGAAAATCCTTAGATCAACAGCTGACAAGGGGTATTTTTTGCTTATTCAATATGTTCTCATCATTTGTCAAACTTCTGTCTGTCACTCACACACACACACACACTCTCTCTCTCTCTCTCTCTCTCTCACAGAGAAAGAGAGAGAGCGAGAGAGAAAGAGAAACAGCTTCTAACATTAATTGATATGCACTAATACATAAATATGTACAAGCATCATCCTCTCCACATGGAAAGGATTTAGTATTTGATGTAGAAAAGGATTATCATGAGCCTTTTCATTGACAAGTCCATATTGAAATGTCTGTTCAGACATCCTTGTTTTATATTCAAATCTCTGCTTATCCAAACTTGATTTCTGAGCAATTATCATATCAGTTACAACAATTCTGATACACCCACTGCTTTATATATATTTTTTCTATTTATTATTTTACGTTTTTTCTTTTTTTTGCATTTCAGCTCCTGATATGACACTACCTACATTGAATGGCAGCTACCTTGACTGGAAATGTTTAGATGGTGCACGCCGTTGCTTGACAGTTTTCTGGAAGGTCAACATTTTACAGATGCATGCATATGCATGTATGTATGTTTGCGTGTGTGTATGTGTATGTGTGATGTGTCTATATGCATGTTATATATATATTTTATCTTTTATTTATTTCACTCATTAGACTGTAGCCATGGTAGGGCATTGCCTTGAAGATTATTGTTGAATGAATTGATGCGAGTATTTTATTATTTTTGAAGCCTGTTAATCTATTTTGCTGAACCACTAAGTTACAGGTATGTAAATGTACCAGCACCAGTTATCAAGTGATGGAGGGCACAAACAGACATAAAGACTCATACACACGCAGACACACACACACACACACACACACACACACACACACACACACACACACACACATGATGGGCTGGGCTTCTTTCAGTTTCCATCTACCAAATCCACTCACAAGGCTTTGGTCAGCCTGAAGCTATAGTAGAAGACACTTGTCTAAAGTGCCATGCCATGGGATTGAACCTAGAGTCATGTGGTTGGGAAGCAAACTGCTTACCATACAGCCATGCATGTGTGTGTGTATATATATACATATATATATATGTATGTATATATATACATATATATATATGTATGTATATATATACATATATATATATGTATGTATATATATACATATATATATATGTATGTATATATATACATATATATGTATGTATGTATATACATATATATATATATGTATGTATAT
>NC_068999.1:54556777-54557834 GCF_001194135.2 Octopus bimaculoides
TATATATATATGTACAATATAAATAAAATGTCTAATGTTTTGGTGCATGACTTTTGGCCACCACTTACACTTGTACACATAACAGGAGCTTCTAGTTACCAGATTCAATCACAAACAAGTGAGGGTTCATTTAGGGAGATGGTACAAAAAAATATGTAGCCAACTTGAGAATAGAGGAGGGAAGGAGAGATTTCGTTTAGAAAATTACATGAAGAATTAAGGAGAAATGAAGGTTGAGAGAGAGAGAGAGATTAGGGAGTTATATATTGAAGGGTCAATTTAAATAATTAGCTTACGAAAGTAGATATTAATAAATAATACATATTAAAAGTATTAATGGCAATTGAATGCGTGAAAAGATGGAAAACCGAGAGAATATCTTAGCTTAGCAATGCATAAGTGGGCATCTGAGAGTCATGTATGTTGGAATAAGTTGCGTGAAAAATGGAACAAGCTTGTGAGTAAAGTGTTTTATAGATATGCTATGACGTGGCTACAAACATCTGTAAGTGTTGTCGAAATGGCTGTAGGAAATGAAATTGAATGAAATAGCAATATTATTGTGGGTCTTCTAGTTTGTCTTGTATGAGTGTGCATAGGTATATTATGTTTATGTTAAATTTGTTGTTTTGTGTTCTGTTATGCTACGTCCATGGATGTTATTGTGCATGTGTGTTTATATATATATATACATATGAAGACACATGGCTTAGTGGTTAGGGTGTTGCACTCACGATCTGGTGATTGTGATTTCAATTCCTAGATTGGGTGGTGCATTGTGCTCTTGAGCAAAACACTTCATCTCATGCTGCTCAGCAATCACATTAACATCTGATGCATAGTACATTATGCACCTGTTGAGACAACATCGAATTGATGGAGAGAGTGAGCTAATGTGCAGCACGAACATTTGATCACTATAAACAAATCATTTGTGCAGGTTGTTCGGCAAAAAATTGAATGCTCATGTGTCATCTTCATCGGGTAAGGCCAATATATATATATGTATGTATGTGTATATATATATATATATATATATATATATATATATATATAT
>NC_068999.1:54558588-54564995 GCF_001194135.2 Octopus bimaculoides
CACATATATGTATATATATATATATATATACACATATATGTATATATATATATATACACATATATGTATATATATATATATACACATATATGTATATATATATATATATATATATATGTTTATATATATATATATATATATATATGTGTGTGTGTGTGTGTGTGTGTATATATGTGTATATATATATGTGTGTACATATATATATATATGTATGTGTATATAGATGAATCTATGAATGTATATTTACATGCATATATTTGTGTGTGTGTGTGTGTGATTCTATTACTGAACATCAGTATGGAAGATGTTTACATAACAATATGAACTTCCACCATCATCTCCACCCAGAGCTCAAACTTGTTACATAAGAAAATATTCCAAGTTAAAAATATGATTTATGAAAATAGAACAAATAGAACCAAGTTTTATTTGCAATAAGATATTGCACAAAGAAATTATTACTCACATGTGTGTGTGTGTGTGTGTGTGTGTGTGTGTGTGTGTGCATATAGGTGCAAGCATGGCTGTGGTGTTAACTTCCTAAAAGTACATTGTTTTGCATTCAGAGTTGTTGTGCAGCACCTTGGACGAGTGTCTCTAGTGATAGCTTTGGGTCAACCAAAGCTTTTACGAGCGTATTTGGTAGATTGAAACTGAAGGATCCTATCACCCCCACCACCCACCCCAACCTCCACACACACACACACATATATCCCCGCGTAAATATGGATGTTCTGTTAGAGCAAAATATACTGTGGTAGATATCATGAGAGAAACTCTCACATTGGCTTTTGGTGCAAAATGCATTCTTGTTTATATTGCTAGTAGAATATTTTGGCTGGATATGGTTAGTTTAAATGCTAAAGGGTTAAGGCAGTGAGCTGACTGACTCTTTACTGCACTGGGCAGTATCTTGGAATCTTGTCCATCTTCACTTTGTGAGTTTAAATGCTGCTGAGGTTGACTTTGCCTTTCATCCTTTTCGGGGTTGATAAAATAAGTACCCTTTGAGTACTGGGATCAATGGAATCAACATACTCCCTCCTGCGAAATTGCTGGCCTTGTGCCAACATTTGAAACCAATATATTAATGAGAAAATGTAGATTTGTGTCATAATGAAATAAGAATTACTATTGATGTGACCCTACTTTCAATTATCTTGGATTTGGTCATGATGGAAATAATTACTAAGAATACAACCCTGTTTCCAGCTCTATTATTCTAGCTCATGGCAATTAGAATGAATCTCTTTTTTTTGTATTATGTAGGTTTGGGTCATGATAGAAGTAACATTACTAACAACATGCCCCAAATTAATTGATCAATTAACTATTATCTGTTTTTCAATTAAAGCAAATGATAAACCAGATTTTATTACTGTGGAGACACATGATAATGAATATTGGATCAGTTGGATGCCGGTGCGACCTGGAGTTTCTAAGAATATCATCTGGTGTGTTGGTGAAATACCATTGGACATGGTATCGTGTAAGGTGTGATATTTGTCCAATCAGTTTGTATATCCTTTTCATTATTTACTGTGGTTATTTAGGCCCAGATTAGTCTTGATCCTACAGTCCTATGATCAGCTGTGATCACCATGTCTTTTAGTCTGGCATAGTCTATCTAGAGCTACATCATCTGTTACCTCCTGATATTTTAGCTCTTGGTCAGCCTTCTTATCTTTTGTTAAAGGGGGGGGGCTGTCTTTAGGCCCTTTAATCTTGCAAGGTTCAAGGTAACTTCTCTAGTGGTGGTGCCATGAAAAAAAGCATCCAGTACACTGTAAAATGCTTAGCGTAAAGAAAGGCATCCAACCGTAGAAACCATGCCAAACCAGACCTTGGAGCATGACACAATGCACTGACTTGGCAGATCTTGTGGAACTGTTCAAACCATGCCAGTATGGAGAACAGATATCAAATGATGATGAGGGGGATGATGAGGATGAGGATGATGGTGATGATAATGATATGATTTATGTTCCCTTATATGTTTTTCTTTCTCTCTCTCTTTTTCTTCTAGAATATTTCATGGCTAACAACTAACGACAGTATGTTCCACATGTACCTCTATGGTAAATTTCGAAATTCCTTATCGGTAGCTGTGTCCTACAATGGAATTAAAGGTAGCAGTGGTCTCACTCAGAGTGAATGTCTGGTGAACACAGGTAAAGGTATGTTCTCTCTTCTTTCTACAGCTCCACAATCTTTAGACTAGGGGTTCTCAACCATTTTTGATCTATGGATTCCTTTGATTACTATTTTATTCTGGTGGATCCCCATAGCCATTTGATGTTTAAAAACTAGTTTTATAGAATTTCTTTCAAAATTCCTATTGTGTAGGTTGAACTGTGTGGAATATTCAAGGAAGAGATCTTGCTGTTTCTTGCAATACATACCGATATACACATCGAAAGTAACATTTTTTCAGGGGCCCTTAAGATACTATTGGGGATCCCCAGTTTATTATTTTGTTATGTGAATCCCCCAAAATCTTATATGGACCCTGGTTGAGAACCACTGCTCAAGACAATCTATTATATGCATCTTTTTCTTGTCATGACATTGTTGTAAATAACTGCAGCTTGATATGAGCCATGTTTTTATGTCCGACTGAGTCAAATATATTGTTGTTAATGTCTTGCTTTTAGCTATCAAGGAATTTATTCCCCTGTTATTTACCTGCCTGTTTATCTGTGTCTCTACCAATATATTGTCTGTCTTCATGTTTGCCTGTTTATCAATTTATGTGTCTGTCTATCTGTCTGCCTATCTGTCTTTTGTCAGGTCAATTTATCTGTCTCCCTATCTGTTTGTTAATTTATTTGTTTGTTTGTCTACCTATCTGTCTGTCTGTCAATGTATCTGTCTGGCTGCTAATTTGTCTGTCTATCTACCTGTGTCCATCTATTTGTCCAGCTTTCTCCTACCACTCTCCTTCTCAATGCTTTTGTCATACCTACTTTCTTTTATACACTTCTCTCCCTCTCCCTCTTCCTTCCTTCCTCCCCCTTCTCTCTCTCCATGCATAAAAGCTTTTGGAAATCCTTTTTGTTTCTATCCATCCATTAACAAAATGGTTGGATGACAAAGATTCCTTCACTGACACACAGCAATCTCTGGTTTACAATCACATTGTCTATTCACCCCATCTGTTTTACTCTTACTGCAAAAGCCTTTGTTCCTCAGAGTTAGCAAGTTACATGACATGCTCATCCTTTCTCCTCTCATGCCAAACCCGATCCTCTCACTTCAGAATGTCTTGCCTCTGGAATTCTCTTCCCACCTAAGTTTTTCTTACAACATTGACTTACAGATTTTCAGTATTGGAGTGCTTGTGAAGATCTTCATTTCAGACCCCTTCCGCTGGATTCTGTCAGCGTCCACGCTAACTGCACTTCCAATTGTTTCAGCATGCCATGATGGTTGCATTTGCATGCTCTCCTTTTCTCCATCTTCTTTCTCTCTCCGTGTCTATCCTTTCTTTCAGAAAAGTGTATACTTGAAATCTAAAAGAGTTTTTCCTACCTTTTTCTCCATTTCCTGAGCATGAACCTAATGCACTCTGTTCTTTTACCTTGTCTTTGTGTTATATTTTTTGGGCTCCACACTGACCCCATATGTTTAATCCTTCTTCCTACATAAACTGTACCAATGTTACATATATTTGAAGGTCATGGGCCCAGGCCTCTTCCATCTGACTCTAACAGGATTCACACTAACCACTCTGTCCAATCCTTCCTCTTACATAAACTGCATCAATCCCACCAGTCTTTCTCCTTCCACCATAATCAATAACAAAAAAAAAAAAAAAAAAAATTCTATTCTTGATCTCACATGACTTGTGACCTTCATACTGCAACACTTTTATATTGTCCATCTTTTTCTCTCTTTTTGTCAGTTGCCCAACGTGGAGGTATGCCCAAGTTAGATACCCCACTAATATTTTCTGCTAACCTGGAAGGTGATGTTGGTCTTCATGTTGTTCTACCTGAGGTAAAATGTAGCAATTTACTTGGTTTACCTGCATACTTCCAAGTTGATTACAGCCCTGGACACTACTGTACCAATGGTAAGCTACTACAGCTTCTAGTTGTTGTTGTTGTTGTTTAACCCCAGGATCATCTCTGATCCCCTGTGTAGAACATGTTGTTGAATGTGTTCTTCCATCATTTTTTAAGATGGTAGAGTGTGATTTGAGGCAAATCTAACTGGCTGCTATTTCTAGCAAGTCAAGTCTTCTTCATTGGCTTGATCTTGTAGTTGTTGCCATAGTGGTGATGGTAGTGTACTTGTTTGTTGTTATGATGGTGGTTGTAATAGTGGTTGTGCTGGTGCTGGTAATTATATGATGTTGGCAATAGTGTAATGGGGATGTTGTGATGGTGGTGGTTGTGGTAATTGTGGTGATGGTGTTAGGATGTGATAGTGGTAGCTGTGATAGTATGGTTATGGTGGAGGTATTGTGGTGGTGGTGGTATTTTGATCCTATGATTGTTGTGATCTGATTTAATATTGCTGCTGTGATGTGCTGATATAACGGTTTTTGTGGTTATGATTGTTGTGAAGATGATAGTCATGTGTATTAGTGGTAGCAGTATTGGTGTAGTAGTAGTAGTGGTAATAGTAATATTGGTTTCAAATTTTGGCACAAGGCCAGCAATTTCTGGGGTGGGGGGAATGTTGATTACACTGACCCCAATGCTCAGCTGGTATTTATTTTATTAACTCTGAAAGGGTGAAAGGCAAAGTCAACCTCAGTAGAATTTGATCTCAGATCATAGAGATGGACGAAATGCCACTGAGCATTTTGCCCAATTGAACTGTAGTAGTAATATTTTAGTGTGTTGTTGTTGTGATAATAGTTCTTGTAATACTGCTCTTTATGATTGTTGTTGTACTTATCATAAAAGAAAGCCCTCACCATTACAAGACCTGGCTTTCTTGAGTCATAGTGATAGCAGGGTTAACCACCCCAACCACATAAGGTTTGATATAAAGTTCAGGAGAGTTCTGCTTTGATGTTTTGGATATAGATTCTTCAACAGGTATGTCTGACATTTTGGACATAGATCCTTTGACAAAATGATCTGACACTTCAGGCATAGATCTTTTGACAGAGTGGTTCAACATTTTGAGCCTGGCTCTTTCAATGGAATGCTTTCAGTGATCTTTCAGTCTAATGTTTCAAATACAAGTCCTTTGATAGAATGGACCAACATTTCAGACAATAGAACCTTCAGCATTGGACAAAATGCTAAGCAGCATTTCTTCTGGCTCCTTACTTTCTGAGTTCAAATTCTACTCAGGTCAACTTTGCCTTTCATTTTTTTAGGCTTGTTAAAATAAAGTACCAGACAAGTGCTGGGGGCCAATGTAATCAACTATCCCTCTCCCACTAAAATTGCTGGCCTTGTGCCAAAATTTGAAATGGCTATTACAATTGTTACTAACAAAGATCAATAGACCAGTCCTCTCAACTGTTTTCTTGGATTCTGGATATTACCCCAAAAATGGTTGATATCCAAAGTTAACCATGTAAAATTGATTGTGTGACAATTAACCTTTATTTGTTCTCCCTCTTCTGAAACAGCAACAATAAAAACAAGCAAAAGAATAATATATAACCAACTTTCTTAAAAATGTTTTCATTTGCAGGCAACAGGAAGAACATATCAAGAGATGGATTAAAGCCAAGTGTTAAAAGTGTAGTACTTGATAATCTGTTATCCGACACAGATTATGCTATATGCTTCAGTATTGTGACCTCAAAATCCCAGACAGTAAAGAGTGACCCATTTATTGTGAGGACTGAAAAAGATGGTGAGATAGTCTTATATATCTTATCTCTCTCTCTCTCTCTCTCTCTCTCTCTCTCTCTCTCTCTCTCTCTCTCTCTCTCTCTCTCCCTCTCCCTCTCTCTCTCTCTCTCTCTGTTGGTCTATCTGTCTATATTTTTATCTATCTCTCTATCTATCTCTCTGCCTGTCTGTCTATCTGGCTATCTTATATCTGTCCTTCCAAGCTCCCATCCATCTACTATAATATGTATGTATGTATGTATGCATGTATGTATGTACGTACGAACGAACGAATGAATGAAGAAGAAGAAAGTGGAGATCGTGAAGTTGAGAGTTTATTATCAACAACAAATTGAACACGATGGTTGATTTGTTGCTGATAATAATCTCTTATTAACCTCACAATCTCCATTTTCTTCTTTTATATGACTATAAACTACAAGTTTTTATATACATACCTATTATTTTAAGGAAATCAATTCCCTCCAAAATATCAGCTACTGAACCAGTATTTCCTTACATGACACCATCCCTTCATGAGGCTAACATAACCTCTAATCCAATTATATATATATATATATATATATATATATATATATATAT
>NC_068999.1:54566068-54566384 GCF_001194135.2 Octopus bimaculoides
TGTGTGTGTGTGTGTGTGTGTGTGTGCGTGCGTGTGTGTGTGTGTGTGTGCGTGCATGTGTATGTGTGTGTGTGCGTGTGTGTTTCAGTACCAAGTGACCCTGCACTAGATAATAACAGTTGATTGTTTATTGTTATTGTTTTCTCAATGTTTATTGCAGTATTTTTACCCAGAGTTGAAGGTCTGACAGCAGTAAAAGTGACTGACTCAAAAATTATGTTGCTATGGAAACATACAGACACAGATAACATAATAACTCACTACCAAATCAGTGTTAAGGTAATTATCCATTCTGAAACTATTCCATATATATATA
>NC_068999.1:54567430-54569257 GCF_001194135.2 Octopus bimaculoides
GTATATGTATATATATCATCATCATCATCATATGCCCTTTTTTCCATGCTTGCATGGGCTTGAAAGAATTTGTTGAGGCAGATTTTACTATGACCAGATACCTTCCATATTGCCAACTCTGTCACCTGTTTACTAGTAACCAGACATGTTTTCATGGAAGATTAAAATTGAAGGACACTGCTTGTACAGTGGTGACATTTGTTTGCAAGGAGTCTGTTACACACATGCACACGTTCCACACACGCGCACACACACACACACACACACACACACACACACACGCACACGCACACAAACACACGCACACGCACACACACACACACACACTACTCTACATCTCTGTATTTTGTGTCATGTATATTTTTTTAAATATTTGATATCATTTATCAAACATGATACAACATGTATAAATATGAACGGATGGATGTGTATATGTGTGCACATGTATTTACACATATTTGTGGGTGGAAATGAAATAAAATCCCATTAACATCGACATTGTCTCCTTTGGGAGATAGTGGCCCAGATAATCTAACAGCCTACATTTATAACTCCTCTCAAAACAAATTCTTTGCCCACCAGGATATTAGCCTCTGCTGGCTCTGTATATAAATTAACCCCACCCTGACTGGTATTATTGCTGATGAGTTTGATAAACACTCTTATTCACAGTTCTTGTTTTGAACATATTTAGTGTTGTTTAATGTACTTTACACCACTTGTATTTGATTGAGTAGATTGCACAGGAACAGTTAATGATGCTGAACTCTTAGAATGTTTTGCATGAGTGTACATATACACACACAGATAGAAAAAAACCCTTAACCTATATGAAGACTGACATTGCCAGTTTTCTTATCTGCTGAAAGCTTCCTGGTGAGGATTACAGCAGTGGTCACTGCAAGGCATTGCACTGTCTGCTGTCTGCTTCTCTCTCTCTCTCTCTCTCACACACACACACACATACACACAACTATGTATATATTGCTGTTGATTGTTTCCAATGTCTATTCTCATCGTCATGATTTTAACATTGCACTTTTCCCGACTTGCATGGGTCTGACCAGTCATTGAAGCAGATTTTCTATGGTTGATGTTCTTCCTTTGCCATCCCTCACTTGTTTCCAGTTGAAGTAACATTTCTCCTTGGTTGGGCATGAATTTTTGGAAACGAATAACTCCGTTTGTATATTGGCACCACTTACACCTATTACGTAATGTCAGAACAAGAAAACAGAAGCACATGCACATATATCATCATCATCATCATCATCATCATCCTTTAATGTCCATTTTCCATGCTGCTATAGGTTGGATGGTTTTACCAGAGTTGGAAAGCAGGAGAGCTGCACCAAGTTCCAGTCTGATTTGGTTTGGTTTCTACAGTTAGATGCCCTTTCAATATGCCAACCATTGTTACAGAGTGTGCAGGGTGCTTTTTATGTGGCACCAGCACAGGTGATTTTGTGTGGCACAGGAGCTGTTACATGTTGCTGGCTTAGGTGTTTTCTACGTGGCACCAGCACAAGGCTGTTGCAAACCAATTCTCTTCAGCAGAGGTGCAGCATTAACACTTCTGCTGTGGAGGACGGATCTTCTTGAGTACAGCAAGGTGCCAGATATCTCGGTCCTTTGTCATCCCCTCAATTAGGTTCAGTGTCCTGAGATCATCCTTCAGTACTTTATCCCCAGATATCTCGGTCCTTTATCATCCCCTCTGTTAGGTTCAGTGTCCTGAGATCATCCTTCAGTACTTTATCCCCAGATATCTCGGTCCTTTATCATCCCCTCTGTTAGGTTCAGTGTCCTGAGATCATCCTTCAGTAC
>NC_068999.1:54569435-54570079 GCF_001194135.2 Octopus bimaculoides
GCCAGATATCTCGGTCCTTTGTCATCCCCTCAATTAGGTTCAGTGTCCTGAGATCATCCTTCAGTACTTTATCCCCAGATATCTCAGTCCTTTGTCATCCCCTCTGTTAGGTTCAGTGTCCTGAGATCGTCCTTCAGTACTTTATCCCCAGATATCTCGGTCCTTTATCATCCCTTCCATAAGTTCCAGTGTCCTGATATGTATATTTATACACAACACATTTCTCACAGTTTCCGTCTACTAAACCCACTCAGAAGCAAGCTTCTTAATCACATAGCCATGACTGTGTGGTATAGGTGTGGGTAGGGCTGCGTGGTAAGAAGCTTGCTTCCCAATTACATGGTTCCTTGTGTTTATAGTAAACAGACCTATTTGCTAACTGTGTAATTTATCATTCATTATATTTTTTAATCATATGGTTACCATATAATTACTTTATGAGTTTATATTTCATATTCTGTGATGTTCCATAAGTAATTGGCTATTTCAACAGAAGAATTTCTTATAAATATTGCATATATAATAATATGGGAACATGGGTGGGTGAGTGTGTGGGAGAGTGGAAACATGAGAGGAGAGAGAGGGAGGAAGAGAGAGAGAGAGAGAGAGAGAGAGAGAGAGAGAGAGAGAGAGAGAGAGAGAGA
>NC_068999.1:54570104-54570776 GCF_001194135.2 Octopus bimaculoides
TGTGTGTGTGTGTGTGTGTGTGTGTGTGTGTGTGTGTGTGTGTGTATGTGTGTGTGTGTATATGTGTGTGTGTGTGTGTGTATGTATACACACACACACCTCTTTTTTATAGTCCCAAAGGTCAAAAGAATAAATAATCTAAAATTCCCTATGTAGATCTGATAATAGAAGATGTTAGAAGAGAATATTTATCTTGTATGCTTCAGTGGAGTTACTCACTTAAAACAAAGTCTCAGTTTGGTTTCAAGTAGCTTTGACAAGGAAGCCTCGATAAGAGATAGTCTGATAAAATGGTGGTATTTAGAGTGATATTTTTTCTCTCGTAACACATATTTTGTATTAAATATACTGAATTGAATTCCTAACACTTTAATGTTATGCAGTTACTTAAGGAAGTGAGATGGCAGAATTGTTAGCAAGCTGTGCAAAATGCTTAGAGGCATTTCATCCATCCTTACATTCTGAGTTCAAATTCTGCTGAGGTCAACTTTGCCTTTCATCCTTTAGGGGTTGACAAATTAAGTACCAATCATATACTGGGGTCGATATGATTGACTTATCCCCTCCCCACAAATTTCAGGCCTTGTGCCTATAGTAGAACAGATTATTATAAAGGCGGTGAGCTGGCAGAATCATTAGCATGCTGGACGAAATGCTTAGCAGTATTTCACT
>NC_068999.1:54570835-54584256 GCF_001194135.2 Octopus bimaculoides
ATTAAGTACCAATCATATACTGGGGTCGATATGATTGACTTATCCCCTCCCCGCAAATTTCAGGCCTTGTGCCTATAGTAGAACAGATTATTATAAAGGCGGTGAGCTGGCAGAATCATTAGCATGCTGGACGAAATGCTTAGCAGTATTTCACTTGTCACTATGTTCTGAGTTCAAGTTCCACCAAGATTGATTTTGCCTTTCATCCTTTCGGGGTCGATAAAATGTAACCGGCTATCCCTCTCCCTCAAATTTCAGGCCTTGTGCCTATAGTATAAAGAATTATTATTATTAAGCACAGAATTTTGTCAGTAAACAGGTCACGGTCTCAAAGTGACGAAAATATTTTGTCACAAATTAAATTTAAATGTTGAAGTGAATCTAACGGTTTTTGTGTGTTTCTCAAATGGCTTATAAACACCTTCCATGCTGCAATTGTTTTCGTTCCAGCACACGATCTCAGATCAGGTCACTTGCTATGCAAGTACATCTCCGTAATATTAATGATAATATAGTGAAAAGACTTGGATGATCAGAATTTAAAGAAGAAAACCCACAACATCTTAATTTCATTATATAAGTGTAGGCATGGATGTGTGAGTAAGAAGCTTGCTTCCTAACCACATGGTTTCAGGTTCAATCCCTTTGCATGCATTTTGGACAAGTGTCTTCTGTTATAGCTTCAGGTTGACCAAAGTCTTCTGAGTGAATTTAGTAAGCAGAAGTTCTGTTGTGTGTGTATGTGTGTGAAAGACCTTGTGCCTCCTAGGAGGGAATGTGTTAAACGCATACATTAATACTTTTTTTGTGTTTTTGATATTCTTTGACCATCAAACTCCTTTTTGATGTATTCCAGAGTGCAAAAAGCTCAACAGAACAAGTGATGTTGGTTTCTGTCATGGACATGCCGATTCAATTCAGAATATTTGACTCTCTGACAAAGTCTGTTGGTTATGACTTCACTGTGGTTCCCTGTAACATGATTGGTTGTAATGGAAAGAAGGCACATACCAATTACACGTTGCATCCAAATGGTAAGACTTACACATTCCATATTTTTACACGGGGCAGGCATAGTTATAGGACAGCCTTATTTGTCTGTGTAAGTGTGTATAAGTGTGTGTGTGTGTGTGTGTGTGTGTGTATGTGTCTTTGTGCATACATTAATGTGTGTGTGTGTGTGTGTGTGTGTGGTTGTGTGTATTTGTGTATGTGGGTGTGGATGTATGTGTATCTGTTGTGCCTGAGAGGGTAACTTTCTAGGTGTTTGTGCCTGTGCTGAGAGCTCCTTTGGTCATGACTGACCATGGGATTGCACCTAGAAAGTTACCCTCTCAGGCACAAGCCTGGGCAATGATGTTTATGGAAGACCAGCAGTCGCCCATGCATACCGGCCTCCCCTCTCCCTGCCACCAGTGTTATCCAAGGGAAAGGAAAAGGCCGATACGGCTTGGCACATGTGACATTGCAACTCATTTCTACAGCTGAGTGAACTGGAGCAACATGAAATACAGTGTCTTGCTCAAGAACACAACATGCAGCCCAGTCTGGAATTCAAACTCACAACCTCATGATCGTAAGCTCGACACTCTAACCACTGAGCCCATGCACCTTCACATGCGTGTATATGTATGCATATGTGTGTGTGTGTTTATGGTCTGATTTTAATTCAAGATAGTTAGCATGATTGCAGACATAGCTGTGTGGTCAAGAAGTTCACTTTTGATCCCCTTATCAATACCAGTTAAGTACTGGGGGGTGGAGATGGGTCAAAACTTATTATTATTAATTAATGTGGCAAGCTGGCAGAACCATTAGCGTGCTGGGTGAAATGCTTAATTGTATTTCGTCTGCTGCTATGATCTGAGTTCAAATTTCACCGAGGTCAAATTTGCTTGTTATCTTTTCGGTGTCGATAAATTAAGTACCAGTTGAATACTGGGGTCAATGTGATCGACCGTCCCCCTCCCCACAAAATCCAGGCCTTTTACCTAAAGCAGAAAGGATTATTATTATTATTTTCATTAATGAGGGGTGAGCTTGGCAGAATCATTAGCACGCCGGGAAAAATGCTTAGCAGCATTTCATCTGTCTTCACATTCTGAGTTCAAATTCCACTGAGGTCGACTTTGCCTTCCATCCTTTCAAGATTGATAAAATAAGTACTGGTTGAGTACTGGGGTCAATGTAATCAACTAGATCCCACCCCTAAAAAAATTCAGGCCTTGTGCCTATAGTAGAAAGGATTATTATTATTAAGGTGGTGAGCTGCTAGAATTATTGGCATGCCAGACAAAATTCCACTAAACATTTATGTTCTGAGTTTAAATTCTTCTGAGGTTGATTTTTGCCTTTCATCCTTTTGGGGCTGATTAAATAGGTACCAGTTACGCATTGGGGTTGATGTAATCGACTTTGTCCCTTCCCCCAAATTTCAGGCCATGTACCTACAGTAGAAAGGATTATTATTATTATTATTATTATATTAGATTGATAGAATCATTAGTTTATTGGACAAAAAAGCTGTATCATTAGAGTTTTGGACAACTTAGCTTATAAAGAGCTGTATTTACTTACAGCTCTTTAAAGTCTAAGTTCAAATCTATTCAGGTTTGACTTGCTCTGTCTTTCTCCAGGGGTCAATGAAATAAAGTACTGGGTTTAATTAAAGTAACTTATTCCCACCAAATCTATATTTGAAATGTTTATTATTGTTGTTGTTTCAATAATCTTATTTTTATTACAAAATTTTGTTGTTGAAATAATACATTTCTAAATTTCTCAGAGAGATTTATGATAAAGTGACAGTATGTTGTCGACTTAATGTGACAGTCCCATGAAAGGGAAGAATGCTGCTGTTATTTAGCCCTAGGAAACACTGTTTCCTGTTGGACTTGACACATTTCCTGTGTAGGGTTAAATAACAGTAGCATTCTCCCCTTTCATGGGACTGTCATATCAAGTTGACAACGTACTATCACTTCAACTTTATTGTTATTCATATTATTTTCTATTTCCAGAATCTAACTTGGAGCTTTTCCTCACCATACTCACAGACCAACAACTTTTGGTGAATTGGACACACAATTTCCTGAGCAACCACAGTTTCTTTTATCATGTAGCCATTGAAGGAAAATATTCATATTTTGTAAATGCCACTCAACAGTTTTTGATTGATGTTCCATGTTCACTGGACAACGATCAAAATGTTGTCTTACAAGTTTCCATTCAACTTGTTGTGGAGACTGGAATCTTTCTTCCAAAAGTACAGAAAAATGTTACCATGTGTTCAGATACAGGATTGAAAACTTTTAAATTATCAAATGAAAATGTGGCTTCTAGTTCAGGAGATAGATAGACAGACAAACAGATAAACTGATTTGTAGACACACATTGTAGATTGGGTTTATTTTATAATATACTAATATTTTTTATAATTCAATTTTGAGAGATAACTTTGCCTTTTCTTGTTCTGCTATTTTTGATAGCTAAAATACACGGTGGGCTAGTGGAAATTAAGTCTTTGAATTTCTACAGTAATAACTTAATTTTGTCATTTTATACTTCTAACCATCAAAATTATGTATTTAAAAAAAAAAATGAAATTTAATTTAATTTTTGAGTTGCATTATTTTTGCGAAAGCTTAAGATAATATAAATATCACCCAGCAGTATTAATCGACGTCATCTGTAACTGGCTTCAGTCATTAGACAGTGGCCATGCTGGGGCACTGCCTTGAAGTGTTCAGTCAAACAAATCAACTCCAGTTCTTATTCTTTTAAAGTCTGGTACATATTCTATCAGTCTCTTTTGCTGAACCATTAAGTTTTGGGGACATAAACAAACCAACACACACACATACACCCACACACACATAAATGTTTTAAATATTTTTTTAAAGTCAAGTTATAAAAAAATTAATTATACAGGCCAATGGTTTGCACTGGTGTTTCAGTATTTTAGGGTTAGGATCCCTTCTTCAGGAAATTTACAGAGAAAAGGTGTCGGTAACTGATGTCGCTGCTCGCAACACCTTCCTGAAGAAGAGATACTAAATAGTTTTCATTGACCTGTATTATTAATAGTTTGTAACTTGCATTGTTTTGACTTAAAATATTTAAAACATTTTATATATCAGACAATGCTTTATAAAATTATACTCCTCTAGTATCTGTCTGTCCGTCTATCTATCTATCTGTTTTAATTGAAGTGTACAGTATTATATATCCATTACGGCTGATCTTGCCAATTGGTTTTGCACTGGGGATTCAATGGAGTGTTAGGTAACAGTTTGATTATGTAACCCTGCGCATATCAGAGGTTGTCATTATGAAATGGAACAGGGTGACTTCTCTCTATTGTTGGAGTTGAATAGATACATTTGGTTTGTGGTTGCTGTGTGCATATATACTCACGCACACACAAGATGAACAGCTTTCAGTTTCTGTTTATGAAATTCACACAAGGCTTTGGTTGACCTGGAGTTATATTAGAAGATCCTCACCCAAGGTGCTCTGCAGTGGGACTGAACCCAAAACCATGTGGTTGGCAAACAAACTTCATAACTATGCAGTCATACTTTCACAGCATTAAAGGGTAAAGATCCCCTTTGGTCCATGAATAACCATGGAATTGCACCTTGAAAATTCCCCTCCGAGGTACAAGTCTGGGCAAGGTTGTTTATGGAAGATCATCAGTTGCCCATGCATACCAGCCTCCTCTCTCCCTGCCACCAATGTTACCCAAGGGATATCCACAGTACCAATATTCAATATTAATTAACATTTTTTTATTAATGAAAAATTAACATTCTCATAACTTTGTTTAAATTGAGAAATAAACAATGAATTGCAAAAGTATTTTTTATATCATCACTAACTCATATTTATCATCATTTTTTTTTATTTATGACCATATTAAACTTCAAACATGAAACATAAACAATGTTATTGTTGTATTTTAACCCAGTAATGGACAACATGGTCCAAGTAGGCCACCTGTAGTCTACAGCATGTTTCATATGACCAAGGAAGTCACTAACAGTTTTCTTATCTAAGATAATCTAAAATCTAAATTAGCTAAAAGTAAATCTATGCATATCACATTATACATTGTATCTGTTATCTCTTACTTGTTTCAATCATTAGACTACGGCCATGCTGGGGCACTGCCTTGAAGAATTTTTACTGAGTGCCTGAATAACATCTCATAGCTTCAACAAAGCCTCAAATATGCAGAAAAAGCTATAATCTAATGAAATTTCATAAGATTATCATTTTTTCCTTTGTTATCTCTCTCTTATTACCGTCCTGTACTCAGCCAATACTTTGTTCTGAGGCATACATATACTGAGTTCTTCATCAAGTTATTGGTCTCACAATGCCTAAGTGCACTATATATGTATGTGATGGGCTACTTTCAGTTTCTGTCTAGCAAATCCACTCACAAGGCTTTGGTCAGCCTGAGGCTATAGTAGAAGATACTTGTCCAAGATACCATGCAGTGGGATTGAATTTGGAACCATGTGGTTGGGAAGCAAGCTTTTTACCACATAGACACACCACCTCACAAATTTTGTGAACCACCTTCTGAAAATGTTTGTGTCTCATTGGCTTAATCATAGCTTAACCCTGATCAAGTAGACCCAGTTCTATGTATCAGATTCACTTATAAAGCATTGGTCAGCCCCAGGCTATAGTAGAAGCTATTTGCTCAAGGTGCCACACAGTAGGGTTAACTTGAAACCACTTGGTTGTAAACTTCTTAAGCACTCAGTCACACTTGTGCCATTTGATAAATGGACTTTAATGTTTTGATTAAATATATTTTATTGTTTGCTTTCAAATATGATTCTTTGAAAGTTTAAACTTTCTTTTTATACACATTACATGATATAAAAAAATTATTGTATTTCAAACATATATCTAAAGAATCATATTTAAAAACAAACAAGGAAGTGTATTTCTGAAAACTATATTGAACTAAAACCAACGTTGAACTCTTTAGTGTTTCAACTGACCATATCTGGCTCAAATATTCCAATTGTTTTATGTTGAAACTTGCAACATTCAGCCTCTTATACTTACCCCACAAACACACCATCAAAATCTCAAAGTTCTGAGACAATACATAATTAATTCAAAATGATATGAATAAATAAGCATTAAAATTGACAAAGTAACCTGAATACTAAAGGGGAGGGGATAAGGTGATTATGTTGACCCCAGTACCCAACTGGTACTTACGTTATCAACCCTTAAAGGATGAAAGGCAAAGTCAACCTTGACAGAATTTGAACTTGGAACATAAAGACAGATGAGATGCTACTAAGCATTTTTCCTGGTGTGCTAACAATTCTGCCAGCTTGTTACCTGAAAGATAAATGGATATTAAGATGGTGTTTGGACAGAACTAAACAAACCACAAATATAAGATGGTGTTTGGAACATAAAAGTTTCTGACATAAAATGATGATTGAAGGTTTTATTTTAGATATAAAGTTTTTAAAATGCAAAGTTTAGCAGCATAGAACCAAAAGTGGTCTCACTTAATTTGATATGTACAAGAGTTTTGGTGTTGATTGCAAAAGTGGACGGTCTGAGGAGCATTATGGGTAATTTAGCAGTTGCACAGCAGCTTTCTATGTTGAGAATATGTGAAAATAAATTGCCAGCTAAATACAGAATTTAGTTCACAAAAGAAAAATTCAACTAGTGACTGTGTGTGTGTGTAAGAGTTGTGTGTATCTGAGTGTGTGTTTGTGTGTGCCATGATAAGATGGAAGAAACAGATGTTTGTAGTTGCAACGTGTTGTTGTTGTTGTTGTAGTTGTTGCTCATCTTTCTTGGTGTTGATAAATTATTAGAACCATGTCCTGTTAACTTCCTCCACTTCAGATATCTGCGTGACCTTTGATCTGACATATGTTTTAATAGTCAGAGATGCTCTAACACTGAATTAAGTATTGGCACATTTTTTCTGATTGGTTGCTGTTGTTGTTGTTGTTTAGATCAGGGTCAGCTTTGATTTAGCAGACTTAAAATCTAAAGGTGTTCCAGCTGTGGCCACCTTATCTATTTGTATATTAAACATTATATTCTTTCATGTGTGTGTCTCTATTTTAAAGACAGATGAATGTGAGATGTGAGAGATTTGGAAGCTATTTCTACCAGGGAGTCAAATTGTTTTGAGGTTCCTTTATTGGCTCATTTTGATTTGTTTATATTTTATAGTTGTTGTTATCATTAAATTTACCTCAAAGATCAGAGAGTCTCTCCAGGCTAGGCCGCTACTTCTTTGCATTGAGAATTAACAGTTCTGGTACTATGGACATGTGATTTAAATGTTGCTGGGAAGAATTGCAAGACAAATTCTTCAAGTTGAGCTAACTAGCAGAAAACCTAGGGGTAGA
Organism: Octopus bimaculoides; assembly: GCF_001194135.2. Taxonomy (NCBI): domain Eukaryota; kingdom Metazoa; phylum Mollusca; class Cephalopoda; order Octopoda; family Octopodidae; genus Octopus; species Octopus bimaculoides. The sequence goes on from NC_068999.1 coordinate 54,578,248, forward strand.
TCAAGTCTCAGTTGGTCATGTTTAGGAATCCAGTTGGAAAGTTTAATGATGATTGCTTCTGGTAGGACCCTAATGACTCTACTCCCATGATCCTCCCAAGAATTGTGGGTGGAGAAGAGGGATGGATGTTGTTATTGTTGTTTAACCCTAGTCAGTTCTGATTCAGTAAGCATATGATATACAGGACATTCCAAATTTGAGCAACCAGTCGGTCTTTCTATTTTTTTTTTTCGGACAGTTTATTTAGAACCACATTATTCAATGTATTCTTTCTTTTTTTAAATAGTAGAGTGTGATTTAAAGAAATTTCAGCTGTTATTTCTAAGAACTCCTCTGACAATAAGAAAGGCTCCCTCTGTTGAATTGGATGTCTTATGGGTTTTTGCTGTTGTTGTTGTTGTTATTTAGCTCCAGGCTATCACTGATTAGTACATCTATGATGAAGAGCATTCAAGCCATGACCATCTAGTCTGATTTTAAAGACTATCTTACTAAATGTGTCCCTCTGCTTTTAAGACAGAGCAATGTGAGTTGAGAATGATTTGAATGCTAGTTTTAACAGCTGGTCTGACCATGAATCACTTCTTTTGTTGGCCTATATGTCTTATGCTTGAGGACAATAGAGATTTATGGATCAGGTAAAGTTGTCCTTTGATTCTTCCAGTTTGTTAAGTGAATTTCAAAAAGCTTTTTACTCACTGTTGCAAGTCACCTCCTGTAGGAAAGAAAATTCCAGAGGGCCAATGTTCAGAGGATAGAGGACTGAATGTAGTCCAGGGCTTGTGGATGGGTGAACATAACAGAGGCAACAAGAGGTGGAAAAGTGAGTGAGTCAGGGAGATGAGAGTGGGGAATAAACAAGGTTAGCCAGATCAGAGAAACAGGGGCAATTATAACGACAGCAGAAAAGACAGAATGAGGAGAAAGCACGCTTGTGAGTTAGAGACCGGAGTGTGTCCATTAGTGATTGAATGCCAATCAGTTGAGTGACATTTCTCTAGATGTCACTCAAGATGTCTGTGTGTGTGTGTAGCAGTAGCATTATCCCAGTACTCCATTGTGGGCTTCACTTGTGCCTTGTATGGTTGTCAGCAGCTGCTCGGGGTCGAAGTAGGTGTATGTGTGTGTATATGTACAATGTAAATTGTTTGTTCTAATCTACAATGTTCTGCTATTCCTGACACATTTTCATGCTGACATCCCATAAATCAAAAATAAATTCCTTATCTTTGGTAAGTGGTGAAAGTTTGTCTGGGGCAATAAGGCCCACATTCTGGAAATAATGTCCAGAAACCTCACTAAGACTATCCTCCAATGTCATGTATACAATTGTTTTGGCAGCATCCTTTGCTGATCGACCAGTCATGGAAAGAAAGAAAGACATAAATTTTAGAGTTCTACTTGGGTTACTTTTGTTCAAAATATTGGTTGCCACAAATCCTGGATTCATTGAATTAGCAGTGACACCAGTGCCGAAAAGTCGGTTTGTCAAGGCCTTTGCATGAAGTATATTGCATAGTTTGCTCATATGATATCCACTCAGATCTGGATATTTAACCTTGTTTGTTTCAGAACCTCGGTTCAATTTTGGTTTCTTTTTTATGTAATGATGTACAAAAGAGCTCACATTGATGATACGGCTTGGTGCTGATTTCTTCAGCAGATCCAGAAGTAAGTAAGTGAGTAAAAAACTCCCTAAATAGTTCACCCCAAATATATAATCAAAGCTCTGACGTGTAGTAGGTTCTTCAGAGAAACTTGTTCCAGCATTGTTTACCAAAATGTCTAACCTAGGTAAGAGAAATGAAAATTTATCAATAAGAAAAATGATACCAAAACCCCCTCAAAACACTCCAATAATTTGTTTGTTTTTCACTTCTCATTCTTTCTCACACATACATATACAGGCATATCTTCTCTCTCTCTCTCTCTCATGCACACACATATACTCTCTCTCTTCTTGTTTCACTTACCACATATACTTTCTCTCTCACAAACATATACATTCTCTCTCACATACATATACTCTCTGTCTTTCTTATATGCATATACTTCCTCTATTTTTTGTTGTGTCTAGGAAGAGTCATTACACCAATATTATTAACACATGCACTGGTTCAATTCCACTCCTTTATCATTAGTCAATTGGTTAAACAGTAAGTCGTTTGTTTTGTTTTTGTTTGTCAAAGCTCTTTTGTTGCGACTTGCAACCTTTTCAATGACTTTCTTCTTAGTCTGTTACAGAAGCTGCGTTTGTCTGCTTGAGACTTTGTTGCATGCATGTGTGTGCATGTGTGCTTGCATATGTGTGTATGCATCTATCTGCAAAACAATTTGTCTCTGTCGGATGTCTTTCCTGAGACATACCCTCCTAATACCCTCCCTCTCTCTGTCCTTCTACTTGAACTCACTCACTGCATTCCCTTCGCTTTCCCTCTCATACTCTTGCAAATTTACCCATTCACCCACCCACCCACTTCGATTTTAGCAGCTATTTTGTCAAAGCTATAATGGAAGTGGCAAAGGAGCATATTCAGCATATTTTGCTTTATGAGTTCAATAAAGGCAACAACACGACGGAAAGTGCGAGGAATATTTTTGCAGTATATGGAGATCAGACAATATGTCCTTCTGTTGAAATGAAATTTCAGTAAATTTCTATATCTTTGTGCAGCTGAGGATTGCTCTGCATTTTACATTTAATGTAATGTTCACATTGCTTAAATTAATGGAGTTGCATGAAACGATCGTACTGCATTAACTTTGGATATCCTTGTTGCTTATTTTGATTTTAATCACCTTATTTTGAAATTGTATGGATAATACCATACTTAATTCTGGTGCCTAAACTTAAGTACCATATTCACCTTGAATCTAAATTTATATATATATATATATATATATATATATAACATAGGTCATAAAACACCATTTTGTTTTTCCAAGAAAATTGATTTATGTCAAAAACTAGTCCTTTTCAGCAGTAGTTACTGTAGTACATAAACATCTACGGTTATTGTAAGAAATTATTGACTTCAAAGTATACAGTTTATATAAATTTTGTGTAAACTTCTGTAAACAACTTGTTTTCAACTATGGAGGTAGCTTACTAGTTTTTAAACCAGTTCTGTTACTGGCACATAAATATTTTCATAACTTTAAGAATGTTAGTTTGTTGTTGTTCCTGTTGTTGTTGTTGCTGTTGTTATTGTTGTTTAGCCCCTCCAAGTGAATTCTAATCTGACAGAGTTACGATCAAAGACAGTCCAACTGTGATCATCACAACTTTTTAAGGGATATATGAGGTGGTATCAAATGCTTTGTATGTATACACACACACACACACACACATGGAGACACAAAGTCAATTGAACAAATAGCAACATAGATAAGTGCTGTTGATGATGATGATGACGATCACCATGATGATATTTATATAGGGGTGTGTTAAAATGTTAGACCATATAGGTGAGTGTATATGAGAAAGGAGTGTTTAAGAAAGTTTTTATGCATACATGATTATTGATTATGTAAATACGTATGTATTTATGTTTGCATATATTTTGGATGTGGCTACAATGAAATAAAATTCCCTCACCTCTGTTCATTTCTGACAACCTGTCGTGCTAGTCTTCTCACAGACTCTAAATCACTGAGCTTCAGTTGTATTGTTCGGAGATTCTCGTTACCAGTTTCTTTGATAATGCTCTCAGCTGCTTTTACGGCTTTACTCAAGTTCCTGCATGCTAAAAGCACCCTTGCTCCTCGGCTGGCAAAATCTAGAGCTGTGGCATATCCTATGCCTGAATTAGCACCCGTAATTAATGCTGTCTTACCATCGAGTCGTTTTTCATTGTTGTAATATAAGCTTGAATTTTGTTCAGAACAGAACCTGTAGGCTTTGTACACTAGATGAATAATGGATAATAGAATAAAACCTAAAATAATGTGCGTCCAGTACATGGCCAACATTTGGCAGTGGAATTTTTCTATATTCATTAAAGATTTTTTAACACCAGAGATCTACGTCACTCTTTCCAATCTCTCATTCTATCCTTTTTGCTACTTCAATTTCTCTATTTATCTAGTTATCTCTGTCTGTCTGTCTGTCTTAATTTATTGTCAGTTCTCTTAATTTACCTCTCTAAATATGTCTGTGCTATCTCTCTCTCTCTCTCACACTCTCTCTTTGTCATTTTTTGGTTTAAATTTATTATCATTTCTCTTAATTTATCTAAACATGGCTGTGCTATCTCTCTTTCTTTCTCATTTTGTTACTGTTTGCTTACCCTCACCTTCTCTCACGTCCCATTTCTCTCTCTCTTCATTGTTTTTATCAGTTTAACTCACAGTATCTCTCTCTCACTCTGTCTTTTCCTTTCCCACACTCCCTCTCTGTCAGTTCCTATGTCTCTCTACATTCTACCTCTTCTCCTCTTATTGACCTGATCTTGCTATTGATCAATTAACTGCAGTTCAAACTCCATTTTTGATGCCTACTACTACGACGACGACGACGACCACCACCACCACCACCATTGAAATCTCAAAGCGATGAAATAATGCATGATTAATTCAAAACAATGTGAATAAATAAGCATTATATTTGCTAGAATAATCTGAATGCTAAAGTCTTAAAGAAAATCTTTTCTCCCTCAGGCAAAAATGAGTTGAAACTTATACATGCACCATAAAAAAACTAACATTTCTTAATTTTCAGCAATAAATTTCTTTATTACAAATAAGGAAAATATCTTTAGTGAGAAGGATGTACTTGTTTATTTTTCTACCAAATCTTGATTTAATATCAGTTAATGCAGGTCTCAAAGCAATTTCAATGTTCTTAATACTGGAGTGATTTTTCTTTTTTGTTTTAGTGCCAGTCAAGACTAAAAATGCTAATTTGCATAAATCTGATGAGTACAATGGTTTCAGTCACTAACTGGGAATTTTACATGAACACCAAGCCAACAGCGTTTAAGATTTTCATAGAAAATTTAAGCCTGGGAGTTGAAACATGTAGAATTTCTGCATAATCTCCCAGAGCTTTTAATGTCAGATGTTTTTTATGTGCTCCTTTTCAACAATGAATAAATTTCAAATCTAATCCAATTTGTTATTGGCTTACTTTGAGAAAATTGCCTAGTTTTTGACAAATAATTTCACATGTAATACATCCATTTAACAATGAACAGAACAACAAGACTTTTGTGGACAACATAACAATACCTGATATATCTCAGTAGTTCTGCTGAGTTTGTAGTGTCAGTCGTATCATCTAAGTGAATTACAAATTTGGAGCTTTTTATAATTCTTCCAATAAGTTGCTTGAATTGGTCATTGTTAATTCCTGAAATACAACTGCCAACATGAGGAACTTTCCTTAATTCATCTACAAATATTTTCCCATGAACAATTTCCACCATTTTAATCACGGTTAGTAACACAAGTTCTTTGCTGATGCTGTATGTTTCTTTTTTTTAGTTCTTGCAATTAAATAAACAGCTTCAAAAGATGCTCTTAACTATTTCACTATAGTGTGAATCTGATTCTCAAGAGATTGCTTCTGTTTACTGAAAGATTCTAAAGGCTTTTCAAAAAATTCTACAGGCTAAACTGTTGCAGGCAGAATGTCTTGAACCAAATTCTTTTTAATTGTCTAGGCTCCATACTCTACTTTCTGTCACCAAACAACCATTACAAATTAGATAGCCAGTAACGAAATAGAAGGGGATATAGCATCATACAACGTGGAAGACAATTGGAGATTTCTGCGGGACAACCTGTTGAAAGCCACCGACCAGATTTGTGGGTGGTGTAAGGTCCCCTCCCAACCCAGAGTAACGTGGTGGTGGAACAAGGAGGTAGACAGGGCTATTAGACAAAAGAAACAGGCTTGGAAGGACTGGAAGAACGGTGGTAGCAGGGAATTATACCAATGTGCCAGAAGGGAGGCTAGGCGACAGGTTTATTTAGCCAGAGGGGAAGCAGATAAGGAAAGATTTGCCA
>NC_068999.1:54587126-54591150 GCF_001194135.2 Octopus bimaculoides
TATATATATATATATATATATATATATATATATATATATATATCTATGTGTGTGTGTCTTTGTTTCTCCCCATCACTGCTTGACAACTGGTGTTGGTGTGTTTACTTCCCTGTAACTTAGCAGTTCGGCAAAAGAAACCAATAAAATAAGTACTAGGCTTAAAGAATAAATCAAGTCCTGGGGTTGATTTGTTTGATTTGTCTCAGTCATTTGCCTACATGGTTGCAGGCAAATGACTGAGACAAGTAAAAGAATAAAAGAATATAAAAGAATACAAGAATACAAGACCAGAAGTTTGTGGGGAAGGGGAATAGTTGATGAAATCAACTCTGATACTTGACTTTATTTTATTGGTTCAAGGTGAGGATAGAGTGGTAGAGTGGTATGATGGTTGGTTGGGATGGTATAGAGCAGGTTGAGATGGGGGGGGGTAGAATAAGGAGTAGGATAGGTGTGGGGTAGGGGTAGGGTGGAGCAGGATGAGGTGGAGTAGCACTATGGCAAGGTAAGGTGGGGATCAGGTAGAGAAGGGATGGATGGGTAGAGTGGGGAGTCAGGAGGAATAAGGTGGAGACAGGGCAGTGGGACGGGGGTAGAGTGGTGGAGGAGTGGAGGCTTTACAATTGTGGATGGGAGAATATGGTAGGAAGACTGGGCTGAATAAGATAAATGGAAGGTTAAGGTAGTAGAAGGATAAGGTAGGGGAAGGATAAGGTAGGGGGATGGATATGGTCGGTTGGGGAGGGGGTAGGATAAAGTTGGGATGAGGATAGGGTACCATCCATATTCTGCATCATGAAACCAAGGCAGATGCGCTAGCCACTATTTCTTTGTGCCACAAATACTCTCTACTTATATGTAACTCTGATTTGTGTGGGGATGGATTGAAGAATTAAGGTAAATAGGGACAGAGAAAAAGTTGGAGATGGGGTTTGGGCAGAATATCAATTCTGGTAAATTCATTTATTGTAAATAGTCATAATTCATTCATAAACTTATTTTTTACTTTCTTTTTTTTTTACATCAACCATTTCTTGGGTTGATGGATTTAAAGAGGCCCTCCGTTGACAGAAACCTCGCCTGTTCCCATACAAGATAATATTTCCCATAGCCTTAAGGTGGTGAGCTGGCAGAATCATTAGCATGCTGGGCAAAATCCCAATCAAGTACTGGGAGTTGATGATATGGAATCACCCTCTCCTTGAAATTTTGGGTCTTGTGCCTATGTTAGAATTTCTTTTATTATCATTAATGACAGCTCATAAAGTGAACATTGATTAACAGCGATGAACAATCTTGAGTAGCTTTTGTTGGTCAGCAACAGATAGTCTTTGATATGTCTAAACTAAACTGGGGTGTTTGACAGAATCAAGAGATATTTTGTCCTAAAGAATTAATACATTTACATTTTATGAGTTAGTCAAATTTTGGCACAAGGCCAGCAATTTTTTTAGGGGAGGGTTTAGTTAATTACATTGACCCCCAATGTTCCACTGGTACTTATTTTATTGACCCTGAAAGGATAAACAGCAAAATCAACCTTGTTGGAATTTGAACTCAGAATGTAAAGAACCAAAAGAAATGCTAAGCATTTTGAGCGCCAATGATTCTGTCGGCTCACTGCCTTTGTTTCACCAAGTATATCAATTCGTTTTTAAAGCTGGGTCGACAAATAAGAGAGTTCTTTGGAAATTTGGTAAAGAAATAGTTCTTCAGAAATTTAGGCCCTTTTATAATCAATTAAAGCCAGAGTTTCACAACTGAATTCATTCTAAAACACTTAACCATCAAACCATGAAGATTCAGTTCTTGATGCTAATACCAGAAAGCAAAGTGAATTGATTCCAACCAGAAACTGAAACCCAACACTGTAGTCATTTCCATGTTAAGCTTATTTTTTGTTCTATAATACACCTCTTCCAAAGTTTAACATTGATTTATTTTAGCTATACACAAGACAATTGTGTGACACACATTTTCTGTCTGCATCAGAAAATAGTAAAAACAAAATTTAGGGGAAGAACCGTTCGTATTGTACGAGAATATAAAATCTTTAGAAGAAAAAGAAATATCCAGTTTATAACTGGGGGTTATCAGGGCCAGGCCTGAGAGTAACTTCGTTGTCGTTCGACAAGCTAAAAATAGCAACCAAATCGCTTTCAAATTACATCCTACCATCTTGAAAATTGAAGGACATATCGTAAAATGCCGCCATAGATTTTCGATGTCAGAATGAAGGACGAGATGATTATGGCTGGAATTTCTTTGACCATGGAACTATTAAATAACAACAAATAATATCAACTGGAAGTTATTTTTATAGATTCAGTGCGGTGCAAAATAAGGTCCGGCTCTGGTGGAATTTGAACTCGAAAGATTGAGTAACGAAACACATCAATATATCACTTAAATACGTTGTAGATGTTTTTGCAGTTGTTCCGCCGTTCCTTATTTATTCATATTTATTCCTGTTGATGTATTTAGCATAGCTATTCTTCATGAATAAAATCGATATAAATTTTGTTTGTTATTTTCTTTCAGAGATCGCCCGATTTTTATAACTCAGGAAATATCACGCATGCTTCGCAAGTGTTTAGAAAACATGGGTACACCCTTGTATTTAGGTGTGTCTAGCGGATATGAAACAACTAATAAAATATTGAAATGACAACTAGGAATGTTTAAAAGAAATACGCAAGCCCGTAATACGTTTAATGGGAAAAAACAATTTATAAGCAAATATTTTTTGAACATTTACGCAGTTTTTTGTTGAAATAAAACAAATATTTTAATATAAATAAATGAAATAGACGTGACAAATGTTTTTCCCAACCTCTAATACATAATATTATACGACACATGATTCGTTTCCACGATGTTTCTAAACGGTAGTTTTCCTTGAAATTTAGGAGTTCTGGTTTCATACATACATACATACACACATACATACATACAGTGCAGGCGTGGCTGGGTGGTAGGAAGCTTACTCCCAACAACATGATTCTGGTTTCGGTTCCACTGCGTGGCAACTTGGGCAAGAGTTTTCAGCCTTGTGAGTGGATTTGGTAGACAGAAACTGAAAGAAGCCCATTGCATATGTAAATGTGCATATATCTATGTATGTTTTGTCTTTATCCTCCACCACTGCTTGACAACCAGTCAGTGTTGGTGTGTTAGGTCCATGTAACTTATTAGTTCAGTAAAAAAAGGATTGGCAAAATAAGTACCAAGTTTTAAAAATAAATAAATACTGGGGTCAATTCGTTTGACTAAACATTTTTCAAGGCGGTGACCCAGTATGACCACGGTGTTTTCGAAATAATCTGCCTCCCCTTCCCCCTCTCTCACTGACTCGTTCGTCTGGTTTGAGAAGACCAGATGGCACCCCCACCTCTCTCTCTCTTTGTTTGTGTACAATTGTTGCTAACCTCGTTCCACTTTCTGACCCGAACAAGGGCAATCCCATAATTCCTCAGTTAGCCAACCAAAATGGTGGAATAACGTGGCGGTAAGTTTGAATTTTTTTTTTTTATCCAAAGCATCTGTTTGCACTATTTTATTTTTGGAGTGTTCTGAAAACAAAAATATCATCTATATTATATTTCTTATTTCAGAAGTAGCTAATTAATCTTAAATTAATTTGACTAACGTTATTTTTTCGTTTTGTTGAAATTGACTCAGATGCAAGCTTTTTGGACACATCATTGAAAATCCTGAAGCATGGGATGATACCACCATAAATTCAGCAATTGGATTCTTACACACTTTAAAAGCTCCTGATTTCTTATGTTTTGTTAGAAGTATTCAGTGATATTTTTTTCTTTTACTGACGTCTTATTTAACATCCTCCAGAGTAAAAGTCATGACATAGTGTATTGTAAAGAGCAAATAGATAAAACTAGAACTGTACTTGAAAACAAACTTGATAATTTTTCAATCTTTTATGATATGTTAGGGGGAAAATATGGAGTCGATGCAGGAATCGGAATTCAGAGATCCAAGAATATATCTATTGAGCCCCAAC
>NC_068999.1:54593106-54606370 GCF_001194135.2 Octopus bimaculoides
TAACAGAGATTCCGAATATGCAAAAATATTAACAGAATCCAATTTCATCTTTATTACTTTTCACTTATGATTTTTAGACATTTTTAAGGGAGAGTGAGGATGGGAAATTATTGACGTTTCGAACAGAGAGAAAAATACAAACAATACACTTATTTCAGGCTCATCTCTAGAGAGCCATTTTTTATTCCCTGCTTATTCTAGGTCATACGGGGGTGATTGCATATTCAGAATCTCCCATATGTAAATACTAGGAATACGAAAATTATTTTACCAAATTGTCGGGGGTGGGGGTGGGGCAAAGAAATTAATTGCATGCCCAACCCCGGAGGTCACCGCACGCCCAACCCCGGAGGTCACCGCACGCCACTGCTACATACATAGTTAAATAGATAGGCAGACAGATAGATAGATAGTGATTGACAGACAAATAGGCAGACAGATAGACAGTGATTGACAGACAAATAGGCAGACAGACAGATAGATAAATAGATAGATAGATATTGTAAAAATGTCAAGCACCAAGGACAGTGGATAGGAAAAGAGAAACACTGGCACCCCAGGCTAAAGAAGGTCTTCACCCACGTAAGATGTTGTTATCTGTTTGCTGGAATATGAAATGTCTAATCCATTTTGAACTTTTAAACCAAAACCAAATGATAACTAAGGAGATCTACTGTGAGCAGCTTGAGTGGCTTAAGTGAGCGCTCGAAGAAAAACAACCATCTTTGGTTTCAAGACAAAAGGTGTTCTCCCATCAGGATAATGCTCAGCCACATACAGCGAGAATGATATTCCAAAGGCTGGAGCAGTTTGAATGGGAAACGATGTCCCACCCACCATATTCATGAGACATTGCCCCATCTGATTACCATTTATTCCACAGTCTTCAAAATCATTTGGATGGAAAAAATATGAATTCTGTAGGTGAGGTCAGAACAGTACTTTAGGAGTATTTTTCATGATGAACAAGTGAATTTTGGAAGTAGGGCTTTGCAAGTCTACCTGATAGATGGAAGAGCATTGTAGAGAATGAAGGAGAGTATATTTTAGATTAAAAAAGAACTTTATTTTAATTTTTAAAAATAAAAGTATAAAAAAAACACATTATTTATGGGATGACCCAATACAATGGACTTCTTTTAGTGCCCATCTACCAAATTCACCCACAAGCTTGGTGCTACAGAAGAAGACATTAGCCTAAGGTGCTGAGCTGTGGGACTGAGCCTGGGACCACATGATCGGAAAGCAAGCTTCTTAACCACATGGCCATGCCAGCACAAATTATTTCATGATAGAAATAGTTATTTCTAACATTGGTACAAAGCTGGAAATTTTGGCAGGAAAAGTTTGTTAGTTAAATAGTCTGCAGTACTTAACTGGTAATTTATTTTATTGATTCTCTAAAGTATGAAAGGCGAAGTTGACCTTGGCAAAATTTAAATTCATATCTAAGGGGACATGATTAAATACCTTAAGGCAGTGCCTCCCAACCTAGGCCCACTATTACTTTCCTGAAAAATGTATGCCCCCACCAATTTGTTGGAAAAAAGCAACTTTATTTTTAATATTTTTTTCACAATTATTCAATACAAAAGAATATACTGGTAACTCTTTTATTAAGTACTGAGTACAAAAAAAATGCAATTTTGACTAAGAAAAATAGTGAATTATTTTAACCCTTTAGCATTTAAACCAAACATATCTGGCCCAAAGAGTCTACCTGATTTATGTTCAAACCAGCCAGATCCAGTCTCTCAAACATATCCTACAATGTCATTCTAAAAATAAACATTCACATCATCAAAATCTCCTAGCTATGAGATAATGCATGCTTAATTCAAAGCAATATGAATATATAAGCAATACATTTGATAGAGTAATCTGAATGCTAAATGGTTAATGAGAATCTTGTGCCTGGTGACTACAGCATCACACCACAAGTAAATTAGTGAAAATATCTGGAAAATTAAATTACATATATTTTATTACTCAGTGTATAATCTCAAACCATGAGAAGAGAAGGCCTCATGGTGTCCTATTATAATGGGAGTGTTGTAACTGAAAGGGTGTTCGATTACTTATAATCTAGGTGGGACATGTTAAATGTGAATTAATAGAAAGAATGAGGATCTATAAAATAAATGATAAAAGGATATGATGATACTGTAAATATATTAATTTATTTAAGTGAGCTTATATGATGTCTAAATTATATGTTAGTGAGAATCAGGGGTAATTGCGTTACTGCAATTAGCCTAGTTGTAAAACTTGAATGATTTAAAAAATTGACGGACACATGTACTTTCCAGCTATTCCAGTGGACTTTTCAGTTGTCTACAGTGGACTATATCGTGATGATGCACTCCTGGTTACCACTGGTCTCTCCAAACCAGCTCTTGATAAAATCGGAAAGACCCTGAATAAGTTTTTTGCCAATTTTAGCCTGTTTCATTTGAGAATATCAATAAAATAGCCAATTTCCTTGATGTAACATTAGATTTAAATTCTTCCTTATACTCCTTGTTCAATAAGCCTAATGAATATCTAAAATATATCAATGTCTATTCCAATCCCCATAGATCTGTGTTAATAGTGTAATTAAGGGTATCTCTATTAGAATTTCTGATCTGTTCACAATGGAGGAAATATTCAATAACCATGCCACCTATTATAATCAAGCACTTACTGCAAGTGGTCTCTTACAAAAAATAAAATTTTTGTCTAATACTAAGCTAGCTCAGTTACATCCTAATCCTCCACACCCTGAACAACAATTATGATACAATTATGATACCCCAAATCTTTACAAGCAACATATCCAACTGTCTCTCCCACACCCCTAAACTACACATACAAAATGTATCCTTGTGGATAGAATTGCATCCCTAACACTCACAAGGAAGCTAAACTCTGCACTTCCCCAGATTGCCTAATAAAGGTGTTTTTTTTTTTATCAAAGTCACCTCCCACTCCACCTGCTTCTTAAATGTTAAGAGCCTGCCTGAGCAATTCTGTGCCATTATCAATTCTCACTAATATACAAGAGGTCATTTAATTAAAATAGTATATCTAGTACCATCATATCCTTTTATCCTTTATTTTATAGTTCCTCATCCTTTCCACTAATTCATATTTAACATGTCCCACCTAGATTATAACTAATTGAATACCCTCTCAATTACAACACACACACACACACACACTCTCTCTCTCTCTCTCTCTAGGGTGCAGTGAATATATTGTCGTCTAAATTATGCAAAAATGAAAATAACACTGACTTCTCATTTTAACAGATATATTTACCAAAATTATATTAAAATATCTTGAAATACTAAAGAGTAAATTTATTCAATAAAATCGCCATTGGCTTCAACCACAGCCTCCAGACGACTCTTGCAACTCTCCTGGATGGTCTCCTTGTTTAAGCTGGTCAATGCTGCCATAATCCTTGCCTTCAGTTCATCTTTGGTATTACGAGGAGTTCTGTTGGTCTCTCACTCAACTGCACCCCACACATAATAATCAAGGGGGTTGCAGTCTGAGGAGTTAGGTGGCCAAATGTTAGGGGTGATGTGGTTGCAGAAATTGTCTGAAAGCCATGACTGGGCTGTCCTGCTTGTGTGGCATGGTACAGAGTCCTGTTGCCAGACACAGGGTCTTCCAGTAGCCACTCTCTTGGCCCAGGGCAGCACTACCTCCTCCAGGCATTTGATGTAGGCTACTGTGTTGAATCTGAGGCCGTGTGGGAAGATGAATGGAGGCATAACGTCATCATCACTAGTGATCACTCCACACACCATGATGTTGACTGGATGTTTGGTTTTTATCCCTCTCAGTAAATGTCTTCAGATTGCACTGTCCTCAGACTGACACCCAACCACTCTGAAATGTTCATGTTGGAGCTTCCAGTGCAAATGCCAAGCAGTACAGCATGTCATTTCCAAATTTCTGGCAGAGTGAATTATGTCATGGTGCTGTTTTTCTCATAGATGGTGCCCAATTGACCCTACTATACTGAGTAGCCAACAAAATCAAAGACAAACAATGTGCATGTGTGAAATTAAAAATATAAAATGGCAACAATTCACCCATCACACCCTGTATGTATATATATATATATATATATATATGGATAGATAGATAGATAGGAAATATTTTACTCTCAAATGCACAATAATAATGCTGAATAGCATGAATAGGATAGAACATCCTTATATTGCTGGCTGGTAACAAAACTTTTTTGGCAATATAAAGATGTTCCATCCTATTTATTCTATTCAGCATTATTATTATGCTTTTGAGAGTAAAATATTTCCATATTTCAATACACCTCAATGCTTCTAAAAAGGCAAACTTTGTTTGTTTACATACATCGTAATTTTATATATATATTTATATACACACACACACAAATATGATGGACTCTCATGTCAGTTTTGACATATGAGGATCCAACAACCTACACTTTTTTTGTCAGTTATAATGCTTATGCCAAATGTGACATTTGAGTCCCACAAATAATTTGCAAAAGAAGCCTACAGATGTTGAAGTACGAGGATTACAGGTCAGTGCAGGTGGTATAGTTGCAGCCACTTTTCTCCTTTGCCTTGCACCACTAAGTCTGTTAATGCACCACTAAGCCTGTTAATGCACCTCTAAACCTTTTGTACCATTTTCACATGGTTTTCTCTATTTTGTTCGTTCCGAGGCTGTTTCAAAGGTGTCGTGAGCTATATTGACTGCTGAGCGGTTACTCTTCAGCTTGTCCTTATATCTGATCCAGAGTTGGTCAACATTCCTGTGCCCATTATCAAGCTGGCTGTACATGAAGACTTTGGGTATTCTTTTGTCACTCAACTCATTCAATGCAGGTACTTACACAAAAGGTACAGTGTGGTAGCAGGCTGGATGAACTGAGCTCACAGGCCAGATCCAGCCCACAGGTTGTAGTTTGGTGACCCCTGGTGTATTCCATTCCCAAGAAGAGTAACATCTCTGATCCTGCCATCAATTTCTTCATATTACCCTCACATCTAATATCTTAAAGAGTAAGAAAAACCTCATAAACAAGCTCCTTCATCAAATTGAGCACCTATTTCCTTAGTAGCCACCTCAACAGTTTCCATAGAACCGTATCTATGGAAATTTGATCCTTCTATGTTATACATCTGTGGCCATTCATCCTTCAGAATTTCAGTAAAAGTAATGTTGTTCCACTTTTGTTTTCTGCTATATGGAACCAAGCATTCTCATGCAGATGAAATCAAACGCTTTCATTCCTCCTTAACTTTCTGCACACAGGAACTATCCTCATAAAAGTTAAACAGTTATCAAGCCAGACTTGCAACTGTTTCCACGAACAGAGACCTTCAAAGCATCCTCACCTCCCAAGTGGGATATAGTATCTTGTCTCCTTCAACTGTACCAAAACACTCACTGCACATATGAAGGAAACAGCATTACACTACATACTCTTTATATATGATTTAACCAGTCACAATACTTAGGTGGTAAAGTACTGGGTATCGATCAAATAACTATGTATATCTGTATACCAACCAGTCTGTGTCATTATGAACTTGTCATTTACCCAACATGCAACACAGTAACAACGCAAACCCACAATAGGGATTGAAGCTGTAAACTTAGGGATGCTAACGTAAGGAGGAAATTGTAAACACTCGTTGTTGTAAACAGTGTTATAACATATAAGTATTAAGCCGTCACGTACTAAAATGTTTCTATACGTCTCTCTCGAAAATTCTGCGATAATAAAACTAATTAACCGAAGAACAAAAATTAGTCTCCCTCAAGAAAGCTTTGATTAGACGTGACCAATCGATCATCGACTGGGAGCGATTCAAAAAGAGGCTCTGTATTGTTATCAATGACTTACTGCTGGCGTCACTAACCAACGTTATTGTTGACAGCTTTTTTATCTCCAGCATTTAGTCTACTGTGGTTGTGATTTAAACAGAAAAAAAAATAATCACATATACTATATACATTTACATATAATAATGAATGCCGTCCGATTATATTTAACAACATGCCGATATGTGATGCAAGCAGAAGAATGTGTGGCCGACTTATATCGCTTGCTGCCCTATCTTCGACAGGCCCTGTCTTGTTGTGTCTGTGGTCAGTTACTCCGGCGACCTTGCGGACCAGAGCCTAACGTTTGTCAACATTTTGTTTGTACCGGCTGTGTTGGCGGTAAAATGAACTTAAAGCCTTCGTGTAGTTGGTGCAAAGACTCGTCGCTGTTTGTCGAAAACACGCAGATTTGGATCTTGGTACATTGTTTTAAAAAGCTATGCGAATATCTCAACAATTCACGATTCGTACGCGAACTTCAACAACCGAGTGGGAACGGCGAAACAAATGGTTTGGTGCTGCTGGTTCAGGAAGCCATGGCCTTCGATGACAACTACGCCTCATCCATCGAAGAAAAGCTATCGACTATCCCATCTCTCACTACGTTCAGTCTCAAAAGAAAAGAACATCCGTCTTGTGATTTTCTTAATGCCGACGTATGCCTTAAAACCCCACCAACACCTTTTCACACATCTCATCGTTCAATTAAACAGGAGCCAGACTCTCATACTGCTGCTACTACTACTGTTCAACATTGCCGCGTTGGCGCTGAAGAACTGGACAAAGTTGCCGAAAAGCTATCTAACGAGTGCAAAGGCGGCCAAACTATTAATAACAGTAGCAGTAGTGGCAATAAAAGAGAGGCAGTGTCAGTTAGGTGCCCGGTCGAGAGAAAGAAACGGTCGTTATGGAACAGTCGCGGGGAACTGGCTTGCTTGTCTGTCAATTGCAATGATGAGGACGATGAAGGATCCAGTTCAGAAATCGACTTACAACCTTCCAGTTCTCCTTGTAAAAAGTTCTGCTCTGACGAGGATAACACTAACAACCAATCGTCTAGTAAGAAATCGAAAGTGGACAACAGTAGACGCTCCAGTTGGAGTGGGATTATCGAAGCTGTTCACAAACACCGTTTGATCTCAACCTCTGGTCATTCATAAATACAAAAAAAAAAAAGAAAAAAAATAGAAAAAGAGATGAATTCTCTTATTTTTAGCCATCCCCTCCATTTGTCTTCTCTATTTTTCTATTTCTACTCTTTCACTCTTTTTTTAAAATTAGGTTTGGTATTTAATTAAACCTCAGTGACAGGCTGAGGGTGTCGAGACAACAACAATCACTACTATTATTGCTGCTACTTCTATTTAATCACTTCCTGTGATTGCTCGTTATTCCTTGACACTTTCACTTTCTGCTATCTCGGTGCCTTCTTTTTCATTATACTCTTGCCTTGCGGCATTATTAACACATGACAAAGATTTTTGTTAAAGTGTTACCTCACAGGCTGGCATTCATTAGCTTATACACGAGTTATTTATTTTGTATTTTCATCACCCGGCAGTGTTTGTGTGTTAGGTGGTTTACGTAGCTGCTTGTTTATCTCTACACACATACACACAATCGAATGTTGAAGCGACGGAAGCTGCGCGAAAAAAAAAAACAAAACAAAAAAAAACGTGCTGATAGGAAAAAGTTGTGTAAATATGACCCGGGTGGGAATGGTGGTGGTGGTGAAGGTAAACGAGTTCTGTCAGTGGTGTCGGGTAATAAATAAAGATGGTCAAGAAAGTCTGAGGTATAAATAGGTGAGACGATGTCTGCTAGAGTAACATTCTATATCGGTCATATAGGAACAAGCGGAAAACAAAACTTTAAAATGTATGGGGACGGAAGCAGGGGATAATTGTGAAACCCGCATTTCGTTTCTCTTCCCTCTTTACATGTTTATGAGAAAGTCATGAACATTGCACGATCTCATTTCCTATACACTATAATTCCGAGGCCTTGTGCTCATGTAAAGAAAATGTCTTTACTAATTAAACTATATTGTTGTTGAGCGGTTTAATTAGCGTCTGTGTGTATACTCTGATAGTCTATGCCTTTTTTTCTTCTTATGATCAATAGTATACTGTTTGTGATGATCCCGTCCTTTTTTTTTTAAAATAATGAAAATAATTATATTTATTTGAATTTATAGTTACAGTATACTTAATTACATGGATTTTCCATATTAAAACATAAATTCAAAACAAGAAAATATAATCATGAGCGAAGAAAAAAGAAAGAAAAAAAAAACAATTCGACACCAAGTGCATCAATCGGTCGCACACCAGAAGGGTCAAAGGAACTTATAGAAGAAAGTGAACACGCTCGCGGCATTACCGCAGGCAATAGCCAGGCTAAGGGCACCGAAACAGCCAAGTACCCTCACGGGCATCACCTGACACCTTGATAAGGCGAGTCACCAATGATGACAAAAACTTCGTTGTCAGCGACCCAGCTCCTCCAGGCTTCATAATTCTTAATTAAAAATTCATTAAATCGGTGCCAACAACGGACGAATATGGTGAGAAATCTGGGACGAAGAATCTAATAATTTATGTTTATTAATTATTGTTATTTATTTTCCTGTTCTCTTAATGTCGCGCGCACACGCGCACGCACACACACACACACACACACACACACACACACACACACACACACACACACACCCTCCTGCAAACGGAAACAAGATTTCATACGTTAATATCTGGTTTTAATTAGAGAGAATTAGTGTAAATATTCTCCTGTATGTACTCTCACTCTATATGTATACATGCATGTGTATAAATATATACATTTTATATAAATATATTTGTTTATATATAAATATATATGTATGTATGATAGATATATGAGATATATATACATCTATATGACATGCATGTATAGGCATATGTATACATATGCGCACACGTATATATACATATATATAAATGTATATTATATGTGATTATATGTATGGATGTGTGTGTATATAATATATATGCACATACATACATGATTCTGACTAAAAGTTCCTGTTAATCAACTAAATGTATTTAAACTGGCAGATAAGAGATTAAGATAAAGAAGGGCAGTCAGTTTTAGCTGCTTTATGAAAATGCCTGAGAGAAAGGCATGAATATCATAATTTGAGGTATCATATCTTATCCAAGAAGACAGATTTATTCCTCTTCTCTTGTCCTTGTGGCAAAATCAAGAGATTATTATTAAGGTGGCGAGCTGGCAGAATCGTTAGCAGTATTTCATTTGTCATTACGTTCTGATTTCAAATTCTGCCGAGGTCAACTTTGCCTTTCATCCTTTCGGGATTGATAAATTAAGTACCAGTGAAACACTGGAGGTCAATGTAATTGACTAGTCCCCTTCTCCCCAGATTTCAGGCCTTGTGCCTTTAGTAGAAAGGATTATTATTATTATTGAGGTGGCTAGCTGGCAGAATCGTTAGCACTCCGGACTGAATGCTTAGCAGCATTTCGTCTGTCTTTATGTTCTGAGTTCAAATACCACCGAGGTACTTTGCTTATCATCTTTTTGTGGGGTCATTGAAATAAGCAGTGGTCATGTACTGGGGTTGATAAAATCAACTTTCCCTTCCCCTCAAAATTTCAGGCTTTGTGCCTATAATAGAAAGGATTACTACTACTACTATTATTATTATTATTATTATTATTATTATTATTCCGCTGAGATTGTCTTTCATCTTTTCAGGGTCAATAAATTAGGTATCAGTTGTGTACTGGGTTGATCTAATCAACTGGCCTGCTCCCCACTAAATTTCAGGCCTTGTGCCTATAGCAGAAAGGATTATTATTCTTATTCTTATTGACTCCAGCACCAACCAAGTCAATGTAACGGACTAACCCCTCCCCTCAAAAATTATTGGCCTCATGCCTATATTAAAAGCCATTATTATTATTATTATTGAGAGTGTTAGATGGAGGAATTGGTTAATGAACCAAACAAATAACATGCAGTATTTGGTTAAGTGCCTTTACATTTTGGGTTCAAATCCCACAAGGATTAATTAATATAATAAATACCAATCAAGTACTGAATTCAACTAGATTGCTCCTACCACTTTTCCCAGAATGTGTGGCCTTGTGCCAATCCTTAAGTGACTAACTCTTCACCACAAAATTGCTGGTAAGTTCTCTTGGAGAACTGAACCGTGTGCACTGGATTTCAGTTCTCACACGGAACGGCTTCATTTTGAGTTGCTAATATCTTTGAAGAAGAGTACGTCTGTTACAGCTTCTTGTTTCCTTTTATTTATGATTCTGAGGTGTTACTTCTATTTAGAGGAAATTATTGCTGGTAGATTGATGAAATTAGTAGAGCATTGGACAAAAATGCCTTGCAGTACTTAGGCATGTCTCTGTGTTTTGAGTTTAAATCCCTCTGAAGTTAAATTTTCCTTTTGGATAAAAGGATTTCTGGGTCCATAGAATAAGGGTAAGGGTAAAGACCTCCTTTGGTCATGAATGACTATGGGATTGCAACTAGAAAGTTCCTCTCTGAGGCACAAGTCCAGGCAAAGTTGTTGGTGGAAGACCAGCAGTTGCCCATGCATACCAGTCTCCCCTCTCCATGCCACAGATGTTGTCCAAGCGAAAGGCAAAAGCTGATACAGCTTGGCACCGGTGATGTTGCAACTCATTTCTCCTGCTGAGTGGACTGGAGCAACATAAAGTGTCTTGCTCAAGAACACAACATGCAGCCTGGTCTGGGATTTGAACTCACAATCTCATGATTGTGAGCCTGATGCTCTAACTTCTGAGTCAAGCGTCTTCAGATAGAAAAATATGGAACACCTCATGAATTTGCATGTCATCCTTGCATGGGCCATGCTAAACCTCTCTGTGTCATTCCAATTTTTAGTATATGTACTGCTGAAGCTAGTAAAATAAATATGAGGTCCATTTAATTTATTGTTTCCTACCATCAAAATTTCTGTCCTTGTTCCTATATTATTGAATTTTACATAAAGTACCAGTTTATATTATTGACTGTGAGGGTTGATGCAATTGGTTATACTCCTATCCTGAAGTTTATGGCCTTGTGCCTATGTTTAAATTGTTAGAGCTTTGGGGAAAATACCACTTTATGGTATTTTTTTGGCTCTTTACATTCTGAGTTCAAATCCTGCTAAGGTCAACTTTGCCTTTCATCCCTTCAGGATCGATAAAATAAAGTATCAGTCAAGTACTGGTGTTTATGTAATCAACAATGTTCCCTTTCCTCAAAATTACTGGCCTTGTGCCTGAATTAGAAACTGTTGTTGTTGTTGTTGTGTAGGTGGAGAGATTGTGAGAATCAGAACTCCACAAAATCCTCGTCAGTTGTTAGTCCATCCCTCCCTCCGTCCCCTTTTTCCTCCCTTCCTTCATTATTATCCAGACACTTGATAATTTACATCTCAAGAACGGATATATTTTGTATATTTGCCTTATATATTAGACCTGTGCCTCTTCCCTGCCATTATATCCCTTTCTTTCACACCCAGCATCACCATCATTCCAACCATTCCAACCCTGTTTATGTAATTCACTATACTGCACCCCCCACCCTCTTTTTAGTCGCACATCTCACCTGCACCTTTCTCTCTACCATGTACATTCTGCCAGACATTCACAGAGATTACATGTACATAAATACTGAACTATAATATTATAATCCCCCCTGCTCCCTGCCTTCCTAAACACTATGCACAGATATACATCATAAAAGGCCAATGCCAAAGAACAGCAACTATCAGGGTTTGACCAAGTACACTTTTCCTCCCCCACCACACCTTTGTTGTGACCTCTTCCAACATCTACAAGCATACAGATACAGGCTTTGATAATGGAGAACATTCAATATGTCCAGACTGTATCACTGCCCTGTCATACAAATTAACCACTGCATACCAGTTAAGAAGAGTTATTGTATATCTGAAACAATATCCGATGTTTGGGTTGCGACAAGGCTTACCATCAGTCTACTGGATCAAATCAGAGGAAACCTGAGGCTACACAACAACAACTCTTTTCCCCAACCCCATCACATTTGAGATTTTATATAAATGATAATTTCTTCAATACATTGTGTTTGTGGTTATTTATGTATATTTTCTTTTACTTGAACTTTTTTACTGCATTGTTTTGTTATTGTATATGGACTTGTGGATAGGTTGTATTGGTTAAAACATATTGGTCTTGAGCTAACAACAGAGCCTCTATGTGACAACTCCACATGCTAGAAATAGTAGCTGAATCTTCATTCTTTGAAAAAAAAACTAAGGACATATTAAGTAAGGTGATCAGGAATGCATTTTGGTTGAATAAAAGATGGGATGATCACAGCTGGAACACCTTTGATTATGTCTGCTGGCTAAGAGTTGATATGGAGCTGAACAACATCAACAAAGAAGGATGCTTTACATGTTTGGGTTTTAGGATGAGGAGGAATGTTACACTTTGCTAGTGTAGTCCTAGATACCCTATGGTTGAATAAAATATAGGCTGGTCACAGCTGGAATACATTTCATTTCAGTATACAGCTGTTGAATTGTGGTTAAGCTGATCTGGAACTAAACAAGTAAGAAGTTTACACTTGATAAGGTAGTCTTAGATATATTATGACGGAATAAAAAATAAAATTGTCATATCATTTTAAAAGGGGGCTGATTTTGTGACTCAAACTAACCAGATCCAACTACAGTGAGTACCATCCTCCACAATTTGCTACTCATATGAAGTACACATGTATTTCAACAATTTCTATCAAATACACTCTCTTTCTTAAACATAAAAAATCCTCTCCCCAGGGGACAATAACTTATGTCAGATTGTTTCACAATTTCTAGCTGTTTTGATAAGGCAAATCGGAAAGGTTTGAAATGATTTCATCAGTATTTACTTGTACCAAAGAGCTCTCTTTCGATAGACAACACATTGATCTCATAAGTGTTGTGTGGTAGAAATAAACACAATTACCAAAATTTCAATTTATTATTTCGACTGCAAATAAGTGCATATGTAAAACAACGTCCTTTATTTTTTAATCATTATCTGCTGATATCAAAATAAGTAGTATATTGAAAAATAAATATATTTTCTAGGGGAGCTATTTGTGACTCCAAAGGTCAAAAGGAGACCTTTGGCCAAAATGGGTTGAGGACCTTTGCTTTAGATGGTTATTTTAACCTCCTACTCAGCTAACCTTATATAAATATATATATATATATATAGAGACGATTGCGCTGGTATGGACATGTGGTGAGAATGGAGGAGGATAGCTGCGTGAAAAAGTGCCACACCCTAACAGTTGAGGGAACCCGTGGAAGAGGTAGGCCCAG
>NC_068999.1:54606908-54607508 GCF_001194135.2 Octopus bimaculoides
TTTCGTGCGGGTGACACGTAAAAGCACCCACTACACTCTCTGAGTGGTTGGCGTTAGGAAGGGCATCCAGCTGTAGAAACTCTGCCAAATCAGACTGGAGCCTGGTGTTGCCATCCGGTTTCACCAGTCCTCAGTCAAATCGTCCAACCCATGCTAGCATGGAAAGCGGACGTTAAACGATGATGATGATGATGATGATGATATATATATATATATATATATACACACACACACATACATACATTCATACATACATACATACATACATACATAGGTAAAATATATAATGAAAAAAATGGAGAGTTAAAGATGTATAACTAATTTTTAAGATATAAATACAAATGAATTTTTAAAAAACAATAGAGGACTTAAAAAAAAACCTACATATGTTTCGATTCTGGCCCCTAGAATGCATAATTCAAAGCATTTGAGTTAAATCCAGTGTTAAGAATTTAAGCACTAAGGGGTAGAATCTCTTCAGGGTTTTTGTTTTAATAGCGAAGGTTACATCTTGCTTGCAGGAACTTAAATTCACAACACAATGTAGAATTTTTCTTCTAATGTGATGGAGATTAAACCAGTGAAATTTTGGATTTATTA
>NC_068999.1:54607518-54610716 GCF_001194135.2 Octopus bimaculoides
TGTGTGTGTGTGCACACACACACACACACACACACTTGTAGCTATGTATATATGTGTATAAACACAGATATGCAGATCCACACATATATTAGTATATACAAAATCATTCAGTCATGTATACATATATACATACATATGCGTATATAGATATAATTACTTCTATATACACATATAGAACATGTATGAGCACATTCACACATATACAGATATGTATGCACATATACATATATACATATACATATATATATGTATATATATACATATATACATATACATATGCACATATACATATAAAATTTCATATCATATAAATAAAATTTCATACATATACATATAAAATTTCATATCAAAATTTGAAAATTATTATGGTTTCTCACAATAATTTTCGCATGTTCTAAATATTTTATAGTTCCAATTAACCGATAATTTGTTCTGGTTTAATAATTTATGTCAGTAATATTGGTTTCAAATTTTGGCATAATGCCAGCAGTTTTGGTGGAGTAGTTGATTACATCAACCCTAGTGCACAACTGATGCATGTTTTATCAACTCCAGAATGAATAAAGGCAAAGGTTACCTCAGTAGAATTTGAACTCTGAATGTAAAGATGGATGAAATACTGCTAAGCATTTTGTCTGACATGCTAAAGATTCTGAACAGTTATATGTGCATTTGCACACACACAATAACCACACATACATACACATGTCCACACATGCATACACACATACATAGCAGTATATGTAACACATATCACTACATAATGTATGCGCTGGGTCACTTACACACATACACACACACAGGTCCACATATTTTTCAGTTTGCCCACACAAACATACTCACACTCACCCCATTCATACATACACACTCACACACACCATTCTCACATACACATGCATGCATGAGAACAAATTTGCTTGGCTAGGTTACTGTTATAGCCCTTTCATTCAGCCTCTTTCTTCTGGCTATTTCATCATGTTGAACTGTTATTCCCTACACAGTCCTCAAATCGCAGCCTTGGTTTCTGCCGGTGTCTCTTTCCATTCACAAGTTCACCATTTAGCATCTGCTTAAGGATTCTGCTATCCTTCATTCTAATAAGTTGTCCTATGTAACCAGTGCTTTTACACCATCGCCTCAATGCTCAAGATATCAGCTGTCCTCAGGACCTGTGTGTCTGGAATTTTTAAGGTCCAGCCAACATTCAGAATGTATCTGAGACATCTCTGATGAAAGCGTGTGTGAGAATGAATATATATATATAGACACACACACACACACACACACACACACACACACACACACACACACACACACACACACACACACACACACACATACATACATACATACATCAATGAAGTTAGTGTACAAGTAGGGGTTCAGCAAGGATTGGTCCTCAGCCTTCTCTTGTTCATTATAGTCCTCCAGTCAATAACAGGAATTTAAGTCAAGCTGCCCCTGGGAGCTCCTCTGTGCTGATTATCTTGTTCTTATAGCTGAATCCCATAGAAGCAACATCTGGAATTAAAAGGCCTTACAGTTAATTTAGCAAAGACCAAAGTCTTAGTAAGTAGGAAAGCAAACAAATTACAAATACTTTCAAACACCCTGCTTGATATGTAGAAAAGGTGTAGGTAGAAATTCTATAAGGTGTACCCAGTGCAAGCTATGGACACAGAAGAGGTGCAGCAATACCAGAGGAAGGTTTACATGGAAAATAGTTTTTGCGTGTGGCAGACGTCCAGGTACAATAAACACTAGAAATGTAGATAATAGACTTCATCAAATGCCAGGCAGAATACTTAGAAGTAGTAGATAACTTCTGTTATCTGGATGACCAAGTCAGCATTGAGTACATATTAAATTTTATTAAACTTGACCAATATTTTTCAAGCAATGAACAATTTTCATCAAAACAATGATATAATTTGTCGACTTGGAACTTATTGCAAAGCAGCATGGGAAGACAAAAAAAACATTTTTTTGTCTTCCTATTTGGGGGTCAATACAATTTTTTTTTTCTAACTAACCTCTTTCTTTTTCTCTCTCTCTCTTTCTGTTGATTGTTTTCAACCATCACCATCATCACTACCACCAGCATTGCCACCACAACTGCCATACACACACCATTCAGACTTCTGATGCTACCACCATCAATTCCTTTGACTTTGCTGCCTTCCCCTCCACCACCATCACCACTGTCTTTCACATCGCTTACTATCACTGTCATCCCTGACTGCCTAGGCTACCACCACCATCATCACCATTACCTCTGTCTCTATCACAACTACAGCTCATACTATTACTATCACCTCATTACCCTCACGACTGTCAATCTACTACCTCAGTCTCTATGCCTACTATTACTCTCACCCCAACATGAGGAATAGTAGAAGTGTCATTGAAGAGTGAGTGGGGGGGGTCAAAGTGTGACACACTGACATGCAGAAATTCCTTTTATTATTATAGATATATATGCCTGTGTGTATATATAACTGAAATTTACAGAAAAACAAAAGACAAAGGCAGGTGTATAAACAACAAACAGTTGTATTAGTTTAACAGTTGGGAAGGTGAGAAAATCTTTTACGTTTTGAGCCTACGCTTTTCAACAGAAAGGAACACAAGGAAATAAACAGAGAGAAAATAAAGATCTTTTGGAGCTAGTGGTCTATGCACACACATTTCTGTTTACTGTAAGCAGAAAATTTTGCTAATTGGAATTTTAAGACTGCATAATTATTGACACAATTTTCAGCTTAAATAATTAGGATAAGAGTCTACAGTATGTATTGTGTGGTTCAATCAGTTCTTTCTGCCAGAACATAAATATGTAATATGCGTGCATGTATAAGTGAGTAAACAAACAAAAGAAAGTAGCACATAACACATTTCAAAGGAATTACATAGATTTTAATGACGCACGGACTCAGCACCATATGACCAAAAGAGACATCATCATCATCATCATCATCGTTTAACGTCCGCTTTCCATGCTAGCATGGGTTGGACGATTTGACTGAGGACTGGTGAAACCGGATGGCAACACCAGGCTCCAGTCTGATTTGGCAGAGTTTCTACAGCTGGATGCCCTTCCTAACGCCAACCACTCAGAGAGTGTAGTGGGTGCTTTTACGTGTCACCCGCACGAAAACGGCCACGCTCGAAATGGTGTCTTTTATGTGCCACCCGCAC
>NC_068999.1:54612910-54622712 GCF_001194135.2 Octopus bimaculoides
TCTTTCCTTATCTGCTTCCCCTCTGGCTAAATAAACCTGTCGCCTAGCCTCCCTTCTGGCACATTGGTACAATTCCCTGCTACCACCGTTCTTCCAGTCCTTCCAAGCTTGTTTCTTTTGTCTAATAGCCCTGTCTACCTCCTTGTTCCACCACCACGTTACTCTGGGTTGGGAGGGGACCTTACACCACCCACAAATCTGGTCGGTGGCTTTCAACAGGTTGTCCCGCAGAAATCTCCAATTGTCTTCCACGTTGTATGATGCTATATCCCCTTCTATTTCGTTAAATGCTTCAAGTAACTTGTCTCTAAGTCTCTGTCCGTTTGCAGGGTCTTTTGCAGGGTCTTTAAGCTTCCAGACTCTGTCCGTTTGCAGGGTCTTTAAAGAATAAGTCCCAGGCTTCCAAAGAATAAGTCCTGGGTCAATTTGCTCGACTAAAAAAAGGGTGGTGCTCCAGCATGGCCGCAGTCAAATGACTGAAACAAGTAAAAGAATAAAAGAATCAAAATTAAAAACTACAAAGGTATTAAGTGCAAGTGTGACTGTGTGGTAAGAAGCTTGCTTTCCAGCCATATGGTCCTGAGTTCAGTTCTACTGCACATCATCTTGGCCAAATGTCTTTTACTATAGCCTTGGGCCAACCAAAGCTCTATGAATGGATTTGGTAGACGGAAATTGAAAGAAGCCCATCGTATATATTTGTGTGTGTGTGTGTGTGTGTTTGTATCTACATTTGTTCCCCACCACCATTTGACAACTGGTGTTGGTGTGTTTACATCTCCATAACTTAACAGTTTGGCTAAAGAGACTGATAGAATAAGTACCATGCTTAAAAAAAAATAAGCATAGTTACAGTCTAATGTGGCTGTGTGGTAAGTAGCTTGCTTACCAACCACATGGTTCTGGGTTCAGTCCCACTGTGAGGCACCTTCGGCAAGTGTCTTCTACTATAGCCTCGGGCCGACCAAAGCCTTGTGAGTGGATTTGGTAGACAGAAACTGAAAGAAGCCCATCGTATATATGTATATATGTATGTATATATGTATGTGTGTGTATATGTTTGTGTGTCTGTGTTTGTCCCCGCAACATCGCTTGACAACTGATGGTGGTGTGTTTACGTCCCCGTAACTTAACAGTTTGGCAAAAGAGATTGATAGAATAAGTACTAGGCTTACAAAGAATAAGTCCTGTGGTTGATTTGCTCGACTAAAGGCGGTGTTCCAGCATGGCTGCAGTCAAATGACTGAATAAAAGAATAAAAGAGTAAAGAGTAAAAGATAGAAAAAAAGACTTGTGCAATGCTCTGACAATTCTGTTAATCTACAGGTGTTGGATTTGGCAGAGAATTGCTGAAGTATTGGACAATTAACATAACTAAATACCACAAGGGATTTTTGTTTTGAGGAAATTTTAGGAAGAATAACAAGAGTGTTTATTTAATCTGGAAGTTATTTCTGAATGTAACATTGTTGTTGTATAATGTTTAACTACTGAGTTGAGTGTTGGGTTGTGCTGGAGAGATTTTGGTTAAAGACTGACTTGAAATCTATCTGTGAGGGTGGTTGTCATGGTGGTGATTATGGTTGTGGTGGTGGTTATAGTGCTGCTACTGTTGCTGCTGCTGCTGCTGGCAGCCTTATGTGGTGTTGATGATAATGTTGATTGTGAAGGTGATAATGGTGATGGTAGTGGTGGTGATGGGCATGGCAGTATGGTGGTGGTGGTGGTGGCGAGGATGATGATGATGATGATGATCATCATCACCACCCTCACACCACCACCAGCTCTACTACTACTACTACTCCTACTCCTACCACCACCACCACCACTACTACTACCACTACTACTACTACTACTCCTACCACCACCACCACCACCACCACCACCACCACCACCACTACTACTACTCTAATCACATTATTTTAAAAGAGTCTTCTGTATATGTGCTGCTGGAAAAAGAATTAAAGCCATTTAGGTAGAATTATTGGGTCAACAGAAACCAATGGGTTGATGATGGCACTAGAATGTGAAAGACACGGTTAAAATGGATTTCTAATATGATCCATGTGTAATTCCAATTTGATTTTGAAATTTCATTTTTGGCATTTGCTGTTTCAGTTCCCTAATCTTTTTAACTCGTTTCCCTTTCAGAATCTGCATTGAATAACTTTTATGTGTGTAACCCCATATCCTGGTTAGTCCTCTGGAAGGCTACTGAAAATATTTACTTGTTTTAAGAATTTATATTTAATAACTTTTGTGTGAGTAATCCTATATCTTAGCACTAAAGTAAAGGTCTTGAAAATATTTATTGGTTAAAACAATTTATAATTTAGAACTTGTGTATGTGTAACCCCAATATCTTAGGTAGCTCACTGTAAGAGTCTTGAAATGACACGGTTAAGATGGATGTCTAATAGGATCCATGTGTAATTTCAATTTGGTTTGGAAATTTCATTTTTGGTATTTGCTATTTTAGTTCCCTAATCATTTTAACTTGTTTCTTGTTCAAAATCTGTATTGAATAACTGCTTAGCCTTCTGGAAGAGAACTGGTTTTCAAAAAACGAAAAAAAAAAGGATCAAAGGTCCTTCCTGATCCCTAGGCTCATAAGACCAGATCCCCAGATTCCCAGATTGAAGGAGCATGGCCACACAGTTAGGGTATTTGGCTCATAAGCGTAAGGTCGTGAGTTCGATTCCTGGTGGTGCACTGTGTCCTTGAGCAAGACACTTTATTTAATGTTGTTCCAGTCCACACTGCTGACAAAATTGAATTGTATTTGTAATTAAAAATGACCAGCCTTATTACATTGTGCCATGTTGAATCTCCCCGAGAGCAACATTAAGGGTACGCATGTCTGTGGAGTGCTCAGCCACTTGCATGTTAATTCTTCAAGCAGGCTGTTTTATTGATCAGATCAAGTGGAACCCACATTGCCATAACCAACAGAGTGCGTGAAATGAAGTGTTATGCTCAAGAACAATGTATTTCCCAGTCCAAGAATGGAAACCACAATCTTATGATCATGAATGCAACACCTAACCATTACACCAAATACTTTCTCATTTCCTGGTTTTAAGAATTTATGTTTACTAATTTGTGTATGTGTAACCTCAATATTATAGCCAGCCTACTGTAAAAGTTTCACAAATATTTACAAGCTTTAAAGAAGTGATTGAAATTCTAAACTTCCTTCATTTCTTAGAACAATTTTAAGAAGAAAGATTTAGAACACTTGATATTTTTTCTTGCCAGAGGTGAAGGAAATTGACTGTGTGCCTTATCAATTTGATTGATGATTCAGGAAGTAAGATAATCTTCTACTTTAGGGGGCAAGGAGAAACTAAGTTGTTTTTTTCAGAGGCAAGATATGAAGGAAGTCTGGGATGGCTGTATGTATGCCAGAGATCTGCCATATGCTCACCAGCTGCTGTAGATATTTTGTTGGAGTTGATTTTGTTTAGCTCCAGATCAATCCTAATTGAACAAACCTATTACTAAAGTCATTCCAGTCATGACCATCCTGTCATTTTGTGCATCTAAGACTTAATTATTCAAAATATCCTTCATTTTCAAGACAGTAGGATGTAATTGAAGGGAAATTTGGCTGCTAATTCTTGCAGGTTAAGTTATTGCACTCTGTCACTTATGATAATGAGGATTCCAGTTGATCCGCTCAATGGAACAGCCTGCTCATGAAATTAACATGCAAGTGGCTGAGCATTCCATAGACATGCATACCCTTCATGTAATTCTCAGCGAGGTTCAACATGACACAGAATACAACAAGGCTGACCCTTTGAAATACAAGCACAACTCATTTTTACCAGCTGAGTGGACTGGGAGCAACATGAAATAACGTATTTGCTCAAGGATACAAAATGCACTGCCAGGAATTGAACTCATGATCTTTAGATCATGAGCCAAATATCCTAGCTACTAAACCATGTGCCTTCACTAAGTTCAGTAATCACACAAACATTCCCCTATTGATTTGTGGGTATTTTCTCAAATCTCTTGATGGATCACATAACTCTATCCATTAGTCAGTTTTGTTTATCTTGAACAGACACGAAAGACCAAGGAGACTTGTTGTTGCAGGGTAGTTGCACCAGTATAGGTTCAATGATGCTATTCGGGTGGCAACAACTCAGTCCCTTTCCTAGGGTTGTTTCATAAGTGCATTAAGATAGGTTCAATGATGCTATTCGGGTGGCAACAACTCAGTCCCTTTCCTAGGGTTGTTTCATAAGTGCATTAAGATTTCTTTTTGTATTTTACTTCTGTCCATCATTGGACTGGTGGTGGTCCTTGCACTAATTAACTAATTAACTCTCCCAAAAATTACTGACCTGACCTTGCACCAAAGTTTGAAACTATTATTATACACAAATATATTCAAAATCGTGTGGTCATCTTAGCTGTTATATTGTTATAGTTCCAACAATTCAACTGTTGTACCCTCCAGCCTTCTTCAGATCTCTGTCATATTCGGTAATGTTCTTGGAATTTTAAATCAAGCCCTTTATTAAATCCACAAGGTTAGATTGTCCTCGTTCTATTGTCCATACTAGGGATAAACTCCTATTAGTTATTCTTCTATTTGCAATATCCTCTGAACCAAAGCATATATTGTTTGATTCACCTGAGTACTGAACTCACGCTCACCAGCTAAACTTAACACGTGAAGGTTTTACAAGTTTACATCAGAGTGTCCCTCTCTTAGAAGGATGATGTGATAACAGCCAGGGTCCCTTACTCCCAGTAGTTTCACCGTGCATCCTGATACCAACAAACATACATGCATGCATGCATGCATACATACATACATACAAACATACAGAAATATTCAGTTTCATGAAAATGAGCAAAAGGAACTGACATGGCTTCTCCAAATCCAATCTATTTGTGGCACTGAAGATTTGTAAGACATTCCAAAAATTCTCCATCTGAAAGACTTACACTTGGGTGTATCCATTAACAGTTCAACCAACACACCAACTCAACCATGTATTTACAAATGCCAGGAATTCTCTTAACTCAAAAAGTTTTGTCTCTTTGTTAGCAGTCAGCTTGAACTCTCTCAAGAAAAACTTAAGTAAAGCTCAAAGAAAAATCATACATACATATACATAGATACACACATGCACATCACACATATACACACATGCATACATACATACGTACATACATACAGACAGACTGATAGACATGTGAGATTCTTATGTGAATAGATGCACACACTTGGGTGTATGCATCAGCAGTTCAACCAACACACCAATTCAACCACATATTTACAAACACCGGGGACTCTCTTAACTTGAAAAGTCTTGTCGCTTTGTTACACACACACACACACACACACACATGCACACACACATACATACACACATACATACATTATACATACATGCATATACAAGAGCAGGTATGGCTGTGTGGTTAGAAAGTTCAATATATATATATCTATATGTAGACTTATATAAATGTCATTGTTTCTAAAATGCCAAACCTCTATATCTTGGATTTTCTCTCTTCCACAAACTAGTCCAACCTTTTTTGCTTTCTCAAAAATCCTGTACTTGTATTTTCTAATCTGTCAAGATTTGGCCTCTTACACATAACTAGTTTATTATTTATCTAGAAGGTTATTACCATTATTAGATTCTACATCCTTTTCATAGGAACAGGCATAGGAACAATGCAGTAAAGAACTCCAATTTAAAACTATAAATAGTAAAAGAAGTATAGTAAACTGAAACAATGTAAGGAATTAATGGCACTCATTTTTATCAGTATTGCAAAGATGGGAATCAAAGATTACTTTGGTGAGATTTGAAACCAGAATGTAGAGGAAAGTGACTCAATCCTGCTGGACATTACATAGTTAGTTCATCATCTGTGCCAAAAATATTATATCAAATCAACAAGGGAGCCTCTACATGGTAACTCAACCTGCTAGAAACAGCAACCAAATTTCCCTGAATTCACACTCAACTGTTTTAGAAAAGGATACATTGGATAATGTAGTCCTTGGTTACCTGCATGTATAAAAAAACACTGGGTAGCTACAGATGGAATGCCTTGATCATATGCCAGCATTTAAACTGGCCATATCTGGCACAAATATTCTTCATGTTTTGTGTTCAAGCTGTCAAGATCTGGCCTCTTACACATACCCTATTTTGTCATTCTAAAAATATACAATCACATCATAGAAATCTAAAAGCTATGAAATAATGTATGATTAAGTTTGAAAAATGTGAATAAATATTAAATTTGACAGAGTAATCTGAATGCTAAATGGTTAAGACTGACAAGGGGCTAGACTACAGCCCCTATTCTAATAGTTTCAAAAAGAGATACAAGGTTTTAAATTTGGAAGCAGGTGGATATTACAGGTGAGTTATATCACCATTACTCACGGGTACTTGTAAAGTGGGACTTTATTTTATCATCACCACCCTGAAGAATAAATGGCAAAACTGATATTAGCAGGATTTGAACTCAGAACAGAAAGGATGCAATTGGATTTGTCAAGGCACTCCACCTTAATCTCTATCAATTCTAGGAATTCAGTTGCCTGTCCCTAATTATTGAATTAATAATTATTGAATTAATTCTGGCTGAACACAAGTTTGTAGGACAAGAGTGGTGAAGATGTGTCATTAACCACGTGTATTCATCTTACTGGTTTCAAATTTTGGCATGAGGCCAGCAATTTTAGAGGAGTGAATAAGTCAATTATATTGAACCCAGTGTTCAACTGGCACTTATTGACCCCGAAAGGATGAAAGGCAAAGTTGACCCTGGTGACATCTGAACTCAGAACATTATGTAAGAAAAAATGGCATTAAGCGTTTTGCCTGGTATGCTAACAGTTCTGTTAGTTTGCTGCTTTAAGCGTGTATTTATTATATCAGGACTATAAAGATAGATGGAAGATGAAAAAATCAACCCTAGTACTCTTTTGTTCTTTCATTCTTTTACTTGTTCCAGTTATTTGACTGCAGCCATGCTGGAGCACCGCCTTAGAGGGTTTTAGTCAAACAAATCAACCTCAGGACTTATTTTTTAAAGCCTAGTACTTATTCTATCAGTCTCTTTTGCCAAACCACTAAATTACAGCAACATAAACACACCAACACCAGTTGTCAAGCAGTGATGGGGGGCAAACACACACACACACACTCACACACATACAACAGGCTTCTTTCAGTTTCTTTCTACCAAATCCACTCACAAAGCTTTGATTAGCCCAAGGTGCCATGCAGTGGGATTGAACCCAGAACCATGTGGCTGGGAAGCAAGCTTCTTACCGCACAGCCACGAATTTAGGATAATGAAACTAAAAACAAAGTATTCATTTCTCCACACTATTATTTCTACCAACTCACCACACGTTACACCTCTCTCTTTTAACATTGGTTGCTTTGCGATGAGGCACTAAGTTCCTCTATCTCAGAAGAAAGAACCCTAACAGATCTTATCATTGTTCTTTCAGCATCCTATCAGTGTTGTATCAATGTAATTATCCATGTTCTACCATTGTCTAACCAACGTCCTATTAGAGTTTTATCAGTGTCCTCTTATGTCTTATCAATATCCTGTCAGAGTTCTAGCAGTGATCTGTCAGTAGAGAGTGTCTAATGTGTGGTGAGTTGGTAGAAATAAGTGCTGCATCAATATCTTATTAGTATCCCATTACTATTATCAGTATTCTGCCAGTGTTCTATCAGTGATCTCTTGGAACAATAACCTGTCAATATCATTGTCCTATCACTGTGTTATCAGTGTCCTATCTATGCTATTGGGTTTTCTATCAGTATTCTATTAGTATTTTCAGTATCCTGCCAATGTCCTGTTAGTGCCCTATCAATTTCTTATCAGTGTCCTACAGCTGTCCTATCTTTGTCCTATTTGTATGCTGTCAGTGTACTTTCAGTGTCCTGGCAATGTCCTCACGGTGTCTTAACTGTGTCCTATCTCACATCTGCTCTATACCATGGGAAAACTAAAACCTACAAACCAACAAATGATTACATTGTTACTCAACCTTCTGGAGATAACAGATAAATCTCCCTTTAATCACTAAAGAGTAAAGTGGACAAGTTGAGATCGTTGTACCTGGAATGCTTTTTGATCATATTTCTGCTATGTACACTTGATCAGTGCTGGCTTATTGCCTAAACAACAACAACAGCAACAGCAACAGCAACAACAACAACAACACTTCTGACAGGGGGCTAAACGACAGTTTTACCATTATAATAATTTCAAGCAGATACAATGCCTTGCTTATTTGATTATTGTCAGTTACTGACTTCACTTCATTTCACATTGCTCTGGGGTCATTTGGAAATCTGATGTGTGGCACATGGTGTACCTGTACAGGTAATGTCAATTTGATTGAAGGAGTGAGCAAATGAACAGCACAAGATCATTTATGCAGGTTGTCCAGCAAGATATTTTAAAACCCTCATCTATGATCTACGGCAGGAAAATCCACTACAGCATGGAAAGTAGAATGGTAAAGTAATGGCAATTTTTGCAGGATGGTTTGTAGTAAGAATGGAACATGTAGAGAGGAGCTCTGAGGCACACATGTTTTCTATTTCACATATGTATACACATGCTAACAGAAACACATGTACACGTAAGAACATTGATATGGAAAATACTGATAATGGCAGTGGTGTTGGTGTTGGTGACAGTGGTGGTAGTGGTAGCAGCGGCAGTGGTGATGGTCATGGGGATGATGGTGGTGACGATAATGACCATGATGATGATGATAACGATGACAACAACAATGATTATGGTGGTGATGATGAGGATGAGGATGTTGACAACTTATTATCTCAACATTTAGAGTTGTCATTTAAATGTATTATATTTAATCCATTACAATAACAAGGAAGAAGTATTCTGACACCGCAGAATCAAGTAAACATTTTCTAAAACACTGAACTTAGCAATTTGTTGGTGGTGGTGCGAGTGATAAACTAAGAGCGAACAAAGAATGGAAACTGTTAAATACACATGTGTGTATGTGTAAGTATATACATATGTGTATATAGATGTATATGTAACTTATATATATGCATGTACACATAGCTACACTGTGGGTATGTATGTACGTGTTGCAAATTAAATGTGTTTCACTGAGCTGTTGTCAGGAAACCCTGTCACCTATTAACTTTGGTAATTCCTCAGTTTTGTGTTTTGTGTCTCTGTCAATAACATTAAGGTGGTTGAATGGCTTTCTTTGCCTATGAGGGTGCAGAAGTTCCCAGAATATAGCATCTGATTAGTCCATTGCTTAGCATGATAGCAGGGGCTGGCAAAGCCTACCCTGCATTGAAAACAATTGCAAAAATGAGTGGAACATGTCTATAAATCTTCTCTTTGGTCCTGTGTTCACATCAAATGATGTTTTGATCCCCTATGAGATGCCTGGTATATGTACCATCAAGCTCCATTTTCATAATCCAAGTTTTGGTTCCTCTTACTATTTCTCTGTCGTTTGTTACTCTCTCTCTCTCTCTCTCTCTCTCTCTCTGTATATATATATATCTATATATATGAGAGGTAGGCCCAGGAAGACCTGGGCTGAGGTGGTGAGGCAAGACCTTCGTACATTGGGCCTCACCGAGGCGATGACTACTGACCGAGACCTTTGGAAATGTGCTGTGCGTGAGAAGACCCGGCAAGCCAAGTAAGATCGTTGCCAGTGCCCCTGGACTGGTTCTTGTGCGGGTGGCACATGAGATGCACCATTTTGAGCGTGGCCGTTGCCAGT
>NC_068999.1:54623656-54625286 GCF_001194135.2 Octopus bimaculoides
TTGTAGACATGTGCACCAGTTTTCATACATTTTGGACTATGTAATTATTTATCTGTTGATTATGGGTACATCTCCTATTTTCCAAATGTTTTTCTTTTTATCAGAGAATATCAGTGTTGTTTTTTTAGATTTCTTAATGCTTTAATATTAGATTTATGTTTATTTTGGAAGGCGTCAGTCTACCTACAGGAACTTCACGTTGAATATTGTGTGTGTGTGTGTGTGTGTATGTGAGCTCACGCGCTCGTACGTGCGTGCATGTGTATACATATACATGTGTGTGTGTGTGTGTGTGTGTGTGTGTGTGTGTATCACTGGCGACTCCGGCATTCGAGCTGTTCAGACTTAGCCTGAGTATAAATTTAGTAAAGTTAATATGTATTTTCACGCTGATTTAATTTCTGCCAACACTGACATCAAGTATGTAATTGCAGCCAATAACTCAGGCTCCTACAATATTCTTAAAGGAACGAAAAATTATCCAGCAACTCGGGCTGATATGAATGAGCCTGGCAGGTGTAAAAGACCAACTGGCATCTCTTGTCAAGAGTGCAGGCAACAGCCAGATCGCTGATAGTTGTTGTGCACTCCACTGATATTCTGCGCATCTGTGTGTAAAGGTCAGTTGTGTTTTGCAGGGTTGCTTTATTTTCACCTTAACTTAGGAATGGAGAAAGACATAGCGCTAGATATAAAGGATAAGCCATTTGGGACGAGAAATAAAGTGAAAAAACATGAAATTCTTTGAGCAGGCATGTGTCTTATGCGAAATCTGTGATGAGCCCAAGCAACACTGACGATCTGGAATCGCCTCTGATGTGTGTGTGTGTGTAGACATATATATACATATATATACATATATATATATTACAATTAATAAGAGGAATGATTACCTCCGTATCACGATTCCATTTTGTGAGTGCTACGGAGGTAATCGTTTTATTTTATTTTATATATTTTCATTTGTCTTGCTGATTTTTTACATCCTGGCGTTTGCTGATTTTTTTTTCTTGAGAACACACTCTTCGTGGTAAGACGATTTGACATCTATCTTTAGCATATAGGAATCCACTTTAGTGGTCATTCCTCTTATTAATTGTAATATAATTTTAATCTTCTCTCTTTGCTCCTTTGCACCACACGGGCTCAACTCTCCTCCCCTCTTCATCTGACCCTCCTCCTCTCTCCTCTTCCTCCCACCCACCTCTTCTCCTCTCTTGCTCTGGCACCTACTTCCTCTCTTCACTCCTACCCACCTTCTCCCTTCATCGTCACCCCCTCCCTCATTACTCCACCCCTACACATTCCAACCCCACCATCCCTATACATCCCATCCCACCCCCATCTCTGTCTGACATTCACCATAATAGATCGCCAGCCACTAAACCTTTTTCTATTTTCTCTCCCTGTTTATTTCTGTGTTCCTTTCTTCTTTCTTTATTGCCCACAAGGGGCTAAACATAGAGGGAACAAACAAGGACAGACAAAGGGATTAAGTCGATTACATCAACCTCAGTGTGTAACTGGTACTTAATTTATCGACCCCAAAAGGATGAAAGGTAAATTCGACATCTGTGTTCCTTTCTGTCGAAGAGCATAGGCTCAAAACATAAAAGACTTTCTCACTTCC
>NC_068999.1:54626523-54627553 GCF_001194135.2 Octopus bimaculoides
GATGATGCTGGTTGTGTGGATTGTATTGGTGCTGGTGGTGCTGGTGGTTGTGGCTGAGGTGGAGGTAGTGGTGGTGGTTTTTGTTGTTGTAGTAGTAGTGGTAGTAGTAGTAGTAGTAGTAGTAGTAGTAGTAGTAGCAGCAGCAGTAGTAATAATAGTAGTAGTAATGATGGTGGTGGTGGTGATGGTGGTAGTGGCAAAGGTGGATAAATGTAGTTGCGGTTAATGTGGTTGGCAGTAGTTGTGAGGGGGATGTTGTATGGGTAGGTGATAGATGGTTGATAGTTGAAGTGTAAAGTGTTTAGTGCAGGTGGTGGTGGTGGTGGTGGTGGTGGCAGAAGTGGTTGTGGGGTTAGGGTCTGGGTGTGCAGCGGTGGTGGTATAGATGGTGATGATGGTAATGCTGGTGGTAGTAGTGGTGGTGGTGTTGGTCTGGTAGTGGTTGTAGTGGAGGTAGTAGTGTCGGCGATGGTGTTGGTGGTGGTTGTGGTGTTGGTGGTGGTGGCAGTGCTAGTTGTTGATGTTGGTGCTGGTGATGGTGATATTAGTTGTGCTGGTGGTGGTGGTGTTGGCATTAGTGACGTTGGTAATGTTGGTGGTAGCAGTAGTGGTGGTGGTGGTAGTGGCAATTGATGGTGGTATTGATTGTAAAAGTGGTAATAATGATGGTGCTGGTGGTGGTGGGGGGGAAACCACTGTGCTGAAAATATTTAGAGTAAATTCAGGGTTTATATTTTCATCATCATCATCATCATCATCATCATCATCAGCAGCAGTAGTAGTAGTAGTAGTAGTTATTTACACAGGAAAAGAAATAATTTTTTGGCTGTTTCAGTTTTTTTTAATAGACCAAACTTAGTTTGTGACAAACAGGTCTCATTACAAAGGAATGTCTCTCATCACATAATGCACACACACACACATGACATGCACACATACACATGCATACACTCACACACACACATTCACATATATACATAGCATGCAAATGCTTACATACACACAATCTTAGATGTTCTCCATTTCACCC
>NC_068999.1:54627793-54633484 GCF_001194135.2 Octopus bimaculoides
CATAGACATATACACACATATGTTTATATGTGAATGTGTATGTAGGTTGCATATATGTATATGTGTGCATATGTTTATAATTATATGTAGGTTTGTGCTACATTCATGAATATTTATGCATGCATATATGCATGTGTATGAGTACATACATACATATATATATGTCTGTATGTATATATGCATGTGTATTAGTACATACATACATACAAACATACATACATACATACATGGTGGTTGTCTACTCCTTATGCAGAGTTTGACCACCTCCTGCACCTACACCTTAGCCCTTTCATGGCATCTGATGTAGCTTTTTAAACCAGACAATGTTTTGAAAAGACACCCACATAGATAGCATATCCGATTTGACCACCAAGAGCTGCAAATAACTTCTGATCTTTATGGATCTTAAAATGTATATTGAGGCCTCCATTAGATTTTCAAACCTTCTGGCACACAATGCAGTCAAAGGAGTGCACAGGCATATAGGCGGAATAGTTGGTGAAGGTTCGTTTTCCATGTGTTCGCAGATGAGATTTGAGCCCAGCAAAAGAAAGGCACATAAGGCCTCCACACTCATTTTCCATTTATCCCACTGTTTTGCAAGTTTTCTTGCTGCATTCCATGATGACCATCCAGCCTGATTCCTTCCCTTTTCCATTTTCCTTCTCTACCAACTTTTCTCTTCGCCAAGTCAAGGCAATCCTGCAATGATGACTGGGCTCCTTTCACAATTACATGTCCAATCCAATTCCATCTTTTTCTTTTTACTTCTTGGCTTATCCTGGGGACTTGGGTTATTTTGTTGACTTCATCCATTGATACGATGTTTGGCCACCCTAATTGCATTATTTTCTTCAGGCCTTTGTACCGAAAAGAATCCATTTTTCTCTCACCACTATTGTTCATTTTCCAAGTTTCACAGCCATAAAGAAGTACAGGTCTTACCAGCATTTTGTAAAGTTTGATTTTTGTATCCCTTCCAAACTGTTTTGATTGCCATACTTTGTCCAATTTAATAAAAGCACAAATCATAAACAGTATCATTCAGTCTGCTATAATGAATCCATACACACATATAAAACAACCAAAGGTATACTTTTTTCCCTCTGAAGATATTATGCTCAGCTCATATGAATTGAATATTTAATTAATATTCACTGTGTACTATTAATTGTAACAGCTGTAAGGGATGATGATTAATTTGTTGCTAATAAGAAATAATTATTAACTTCCCAATCTCCATTTTCTTTTTCTTCTTTTATATGAATATAAACTATGCTTTTATATATATAACTATTATTTTAAGGAAATTAATCCCCCCAAAATACTAGGTATCGAACCAATATTTCCTGGGATCAAACCATCCCTTCATGAGGTTAACATAACCTCTAAGTGAAGCATATAAACAGGGGTTGGACAAAATAATGGAAACACCTTAAAATTTCAAACAAATGTATTTTAATGTGAGCAATGAAGAAAGTAACTATCATCGCAATAGTTATAGGGGCCTGGGAACATTAAGGACCAGGTTTAAGAAATTTGTTGGAGAAACTGGGATTGACATGAAGGCCATACATGCTCAGAAAACTACTTTATTAAGGACATCTAGGATTTGAAGACCGGTACTTGGATGTTAAGTATCATGAGAGAAG
Organism: Octopus bimaculoides; assembly: GCF_001194135.2. Lineage (NCBI taxonomy): Eukaryota > Metazoa > Mollusca > Cephalopoda > Octopoda > Octopodidae > Octopus > Octopus bimaculoides. The sequence goes on from NC_068999.1 coordinate 54,629,446, forward strand.
ACCTTTGACAACAGGTTATCGTCCACTCTTTCAGCATTAGTTGAAATCCAAATTTCCACAAAGTTTATATTAACAACAACAATAATAATCTTTTCTACTACAGGCACAAAGGATGACATTTTGGAGGAGGATGCTGGTTGGTTTCATTGACTCTAGTAAATGACTGATACTTATTTTATTGATTCCCGCTAAAGATAAAAGACAAATTTGGCCTTGGTGGAATTTGAACTCAGAATGTAAAGCAAGAAGAAATGCCACTGAGAATTTTGTCCAGCATATTAATGATACTGTTAGCTTGCCACCTTAACAACAACAACAACAACAACAGCAGCAGCAGCAACAGCAACGACAACAAATATAAGGTTTTATTTGCCACACAAAATCCAGTAAAGTACTTAGCAATGATGACTGGTGTGTCCTCTAATTTCTTTGCTATGGGTTTGTGCAAAAATTTTCTTGTGTACAAAATACAAGCAACATCACCTAAATGCCTTATTGACCATCTAAGCAAATGCATGCCATTTTTAAAATGGGTATTATTTAAGATTTTATTATGAAATTACATAATTAAATTCTTCAGCACAAAAAAAAAACATAACAAAAAAACAATCAATTTCATCTTGAAAACCTTGTGTGTACACATTTTCCCCTTTATGCACCAGTTGTAAAATGCATATGCATGGACAAGCACACAACTTAAATGGAATGATGATAGTGACAGTGTTGATGGTGATGATGATAGTGAAGGGGAAAATATAATTTATTGATATCGTGATGCAAATCAGAGATATGGAAGGTAAGACGTGCTGAATTCCTTGATATCTCCCCACCACTACCTACCTACTTCTGACCTTCTTTACACCCCATCCTCACCCGCCAGGTTCATTCAGTTCAGCTTACTTAATGTTATTCAGTGCACTATTATTATATAATTAGTATGCCATGAACGGAAATCTTTCATTTGCTGTTGTTGTTATTACTGATATTCTTGATGTTATTACTGGCGTCGTATTCAGGTGGTGAGCAGGCAGAATCATGAGCACACTGGGGGGAATGCTTAGTGGCATTTCATCCAGCTTCGTGTTCTGAGTTCAAATTTTGCTGGGGTCAACTTTACCTTTCATCCTTTTGAGGTCGATAAAATAAGTATCAGTTGAACATTGGGACCAATATAATCAACTTACCCTCACCTCCGAAATTGCTGGCCTTGTGCCAAAACTTGGAAGCATTATCACTGGTGTTATTAAAGTGGTGAGCTGACAGAATCGTTATGTTCTGAGTTCAACTGCTGCCAAGGTCGATTTTGCCTTGCATCCTTTTGGGGTTGATAAAACAAGTACCAGTTGAACATTGGGATCAATGTAATTGACTTACCCACTTCCCAAACTTGCTGGCCTGGTGCCAAAATTTGAAACTGATATTGGTGTTATCAATATTGATGTTGTAGGGTTCATGTCTAATCCCAGGTCAACTCTGATTAAGCAAACCTATGATCAAAGGCATTCTAACGGTGTTGTGTAGTCTAGTGCAGTGCTCTGCAACCAGTATGCTGTGGCACACTGGTGTGCCACAACATGATGCTAGGTGTGCCATAGTCTAACCTGAATATAATATTTTTCCCTATACTTTTAGTTGTATTTTTAGTTCAGGTATGCTGTCTGATTCTGAAAAGAATATAAGTGTACCACAAGTGAGAAAAGATTGTGGCGCACTGGTCTGTAGTGAATTATATAGTGGATTGCAGTCCAATGTGCTGGTCTCTAATTGTGGAGGGAACCTGTGGCAGGGGTAGACCAAGGAAGATATGGGATGTGGTGGGCAATTATGATCTTCAGTTGTTGAGCCACACAGAGACAAGTGACTGAGACTGTTGTGCTTGAGAAGACAAGAGAAGTTAGGTGGAATCATGGTAATTGCCTGTACTGGTGACATGGAAAAGGCAACTGTGCCGATGACACATAAAAGACACCCATGCCGGTGACATGTAAAGCAGACCCAGTGCACTCTGTAAAGTGGTTGGCATTAGGAAAGGCATCCAGCCATAACAGATGACTAGAGCCTGGTGCAGCTCTCAGGTTTACCAGTTCCAGTCAAACTGTCTAACCCAAGGATCGGTGAACCAGGGTAAATTACCCCAAGTTGGGTAAAGATGAAATTCTTGGGGTAATTAGGACTCGTTAGACATCATCATCGTTTAACATCAACGTTCCATACTGGCATGGGTGGGATGGTTTGACAAGAGCCAGCCAGGCAGAAGCCTGCACCAGACTGTATATAAAAAACTTGTTCCTTATTATAACAGAAATTTTTCTTCTGGCAACACTGCATCTGTCCAATGTAATGGATGTGCTTAGGAGACTTCATGCCATTTTGAACTACAAACAATTTGGTTGCTAGGGCATTGTTAAGTGACTAAACAGATATTATTTGTCAGTTTATTACCTGCCTTAACCTTATTTTTAGACATACATGTTTTTGCTTTATTTAAGTAGATTTAAGTAAGTTATTCAATACAACCCTTTAACAAAATTGATTGGACCCCAAAGACTGTATCCAAATTGCTCTGACATCAAATTGTAACAAAAATGAAACCACATTTCTCCAAAACCTGAAGAGAAAAAGTTTCTAGAAAAATCCGTTTGTTTCATGATAAGAATTTTAATTTATTTTATCCTACTTGTTTTATATTTTTTATATTTATAATTGTATTCTCCATATTAATAGACTTAATAAACCTTTTGAATTCAAAGAATCAATGATTTTCTTCCTTTTGAATTAAGGGGGCAATGTTGGTGTAAATTAAAATATTTTGGGGTAATTGGATAAAAAGTTCCCCAACCCCTGGTTTAACTCATGCCAGCATGGAAAACAAAAATGTTAAATGATGATGATAATACATACATGCATACATACATGCACATACATGCATACATGCACACACACACACACACACACACACACACACAGATGTACACGCACACATATAAGCATAGGTGTTGGCTGTGTGATACGAAGTTTACCTTACAAACACATGAGCAAGTGTCTTCTGCTATAGCCCTGTGTGGTCCAAAGCCTTATGAGTAGATTTGGTTGTTGAAAACTGCAAAAAGCCCGTCATACATACATACATGTATGTATTTATGTATGTATATATGTAGTCTGATCAATAAGTATCCGGACTGTTGCTATAGTAATGAAGCTAAAGCACGAAGAATAAAGCTGCTTGGCACAGATTGACCTTAAACTCTGCTGAGCACAAACACTAAGTTTTAACGTTCTAGCTCACTTCCGCTATTTACAGCAGTGCTTGGAAGGAAGGTGTGTAGCATGTGATCATGACATTAACCATGACAGAGGAAGTTGAGCAGAGAATCTGCAGCAAATTTTGCCAAAAGCTTGGTGATATCTACTCAGAGGTCTATGCAACGTTTTCAAAAAGTTTTTGTCATTCTTGACACAATCAACTGAAGCCCGACTGTCTTTTTGGTCAGCTGAAAGCAGTTTTGGCACAAACTTGACAAACACATGTCTCAAACCCAAATTTTCAGTGATAATTAACTGAACTGAACTTTAACTAATCTGCACATCCTCTCATAACTCATGAATGGTGATTTTCCCCTCACAGCTGCATGCACATCTGCGATGTTTCTCTCAGTTGTGCTGGTTGCGGGTCTCCCAGAATGTTCATCAATATCGACGTTTTTTTGGCCAGCTTGGAAATGCCTGAACCACACATACACTTGTGTGTGGCTCATTCACCCCTCTCCATACATTTTCTGCAACTTTGCGTGGGCCTCTGAACAGGTATTGCCAAGACATACGCTACAGACCTTCCTTCCAAGCACTGCTGTAAACAGCGGAAGTGAGCTATAACATTCAAACTTAGTGCACACGCATAGTAGAGTTCTAAGTCAATCTGTGCCAAGTGGTTTCACACTGCATGCTTTAGCTTCGTTACTATGGCAACAGTCTGGATGCTTATCGATCAGAACTTGTATATATGCATATATATATATATATATATATATATATATATATA
>NC_068999.1:54637444-54643839 GCF_001194135.2 Octopus bimaculoides
ATATATATATAAATAGATATATATATGTATATATATATATGCATATATATATATGAGATAGTGAGTTTGTTTCCTGGACTGGGCTGTGTGTTGTGCTCTTGAGCAAGATACTTTATTTCATGTTGCTTCTGTTCCCTCACCCATAGAAATGCGTTCTGATATCACTGGTGCCAAGATGTATCAGCGTTTGCCTTTCCTTTGGATAACATCAGTGGCAGAGGGAAGGCTGGTATGCATGGGTGACTGCTGGTCTTGCATAAACAACTTTGTAGAACATGTACTTTGGAGTGTAACTTTCTAGGTGCAATGCCATGGTCATTCATTTATCCTTTATATATATATATATATATATATATATGTATGTGTGTGTATATATATATATATATATATATATGTATGTGTGTGTATATATATATATAAATATATATGTGTGTATATATATATATATACATATATAAATAAATAAATATATGCATATATACATACATATATGTACATACCTATATATATATGTGTACATACATGCATATATGGGTAGAGAACATCAAAAAAACGTGGACAAAATAAGAAACGAGAACATTAAAAACAAAACCATAGAAAACAAACTTTTTCTGAACAACGAAAAAAACAAACTAACAGAGAAACGAGACATGCAGCATAAAGAACATGTCCTTCATCAGTTGTCACCTGTTTTATCTACTCCGCGTTTCGAAGGTAAGGGCAAGACGCGACTTCGTTAAAACAGTCCTTCCTGCAAAGCAAATTAAATAAAATTTGGTTATTTTTGTGGAGGGTGAAAAGTGGTGACAAAACCAGAACGGTGAGAACAAAGCAGTAAAGACAAATGGTGAGAGCTGTGGAGCCAAGACGAGGTGAAGTGGCAGACGCTGGAAAGAACGAGCTTTGAGAAGAGACAGGCAAAAGCATGTTAATTATGATCTGATACAACATATTCTCTTAGCGGTCCTTCAGTTTTTCTTAGCCCTGTAAAAGAACTTGGAAGGTTGAGCTTCCAGCCAGGCTTTTCGTGATACCCTTAAACCCAGGAATTTTTCAGCGCTCACTCATATGTAGTCACGAGCAGAGTTAAGACACAGGCACCCACTTGGCTGGCATCTATGCTTGACCTAGGAGCTGAAAGGCAGTGGGAGGTGGGGTGGAGCAAGCAGCCAGGTGATCCTCATTTACAGCTGAGTAGACTGGAGTAATGTGAAATGAAGTGCCTTACTCAAGGACACAATGCATTGCTCAGGCCAGCAACTGAACTCACAACCTTATGAATGTAATATCAACACTCTAACCATTTAATAATGCATCTTTACTCCAATAATCACACACATACACAACTGTTACTCATACAGCAACTCTCTAGATATGCACTCTCACTCATATATAACCCTTGCACACGCACACACACACATACATATACATATTCATTCACACATGCAAAATCCTCACACATGTATGCATACACATACATAGTACAACATATTTTAGTATAAAGCAATATTGTGTTGTATATGTAGTTTGTATGGAGAAATCGGTGATAAGAGGAAGTACAGATAAAACTGGAATAATCTTTGAGGAATCTTATACACGGAATAGGTGCATGTCTATACAAAGACACTCACTCACACACACACACACACACAGACATACATACACATACACAAACTTTTACTCATGCAGCACCTCTTCACACACACATATACACAGAAACTGTTGCCCAAACACCACCTCTCTCTCTTCATACACACATACAACCTTTTGTTCATAGAACACCTCTCCACACATACACTTACTTATACACAACCCTTATAAACACATACACACACACATTCATTCATATATAATCCCTACACATACATGAACACACATATCTGCTCACATACACACAATCCCTACTTATGCACACACACAAACATACGCACACAATCACATACAGAGCTATGTTGACCCAGTTCATAAACTGTAAACTCCCAGCAGTGTAACTGTAAATGTCATACTCTACTTCTATTACTGCTATTCCTCGGCCATAAATAAACTCTCTAGTTGACACTTTCACTTCCTTCCACACTTTCATGTTTATCATTTTGACAAAATAATGAATACACTGGCAACTATGCTGTTGTTGTTCTGTTGATTAAGTTGTTACACTACGAATTACACTATTAACTACACTGTCAATTATACAGTTGTTACACTGTCAATTATACAGTTGTTATTGTAAATTATACTGTTGCAACACTACCAACTCCTAAATTGTCAAACTGTCAACCACACAGTTGTTACACTGTCACCAGTATTATATTGTACAGTCGTTACAGTGTAATGCTGTTACACTGTCAAACTGCCAATGGTACAATTGCTACATTGTCAACACCAAAATTGTCAACCTATCAACTACACAGTTATTATACCGTCAATTCCATAAATGTCAAACTGTCAACTGCACAGTTATTTCACTGTCAATGCTCATATTGTCAGACTGTCAATGATACAAGTGTTACATTGTCAACTTCAAAATTGTCAAACTATCAACAATACAGTTATTACACTGTCAACTGCATTGTTACACTACCAACTGCACTGTTGTTACACTCTCATTTACAGTTATTACATTACCACTGCACCATTACTATACTACCAATTGCACAGTTATTTCTCTGTCAACTACACAGGTGTTACATTGTCAGCTACACTGGTTTTACACTACCAGCTACCCAATTGCTATACTGTCAACTACACCATTGTTACATTGTCAACTATAAAATTTTATACAAGCATACATTTTTAATTGAATTACTTAGGAATAAGTCTCGGAAATTTATGTAGTTATGAAGTTTAATTTGGCATCTTGTAAAGGCAAAAATAACATTCAGAATTATCATATATCATAAATTCTATGTAACAGTTGCAGAATTGCTTTTGTACAGAACTGTTAAGTCATGGTTTCTAAGAACAACAACCCGGCAACCTTAAAATAAACATAAAACAAAAGCATAAATATGCAGGAAGGGTCAAATGAATTTTTAAAACTGCATGTTGTAAATTGCAATTCATAACCGGTTTAATTCGCTTTAGTATTCAAAACATGTTTTAGTTGTACATGTTGATTGTAGTTGCTATTTTACCCTGCTGGTTTCTATTAAGAAAATGAAACTTAATGCAGTGTTATGGTTAACTTTATATACAAGCCGACATAGTTTTGTTTATCTAATTAATTACGTATGTGAAAAATGAAGGCCAAATGTTTATTTATAATTAAGCAAAAGTATATCTGTTCTTTTTGATATTTTTGCAGCATATTATATAATTATATAACCTTTTTTTTTTTTAATATCTTTTCTCAATTTCATATCTAATATATTATACTGGTCTTATTCAAAAGTGTTTGAAATTATAGTAATCTACAAATGAAACATTTCTGCTCATACTGAACCCTCTCAAGACAATTATAACAATACAGTCATGTATATAATTTCCAATAGTAACTATATACTCTGCAAGATATATAAATTCTTGCATCATACTTAAATTCACTAGTCAACTGATTGTTCAACTGAATATTCCTACCCATTCCAGCATGGAGAATGGCCGTTAAATGATGATAATGATGATGAATATTCAAATAACTTAAACCATGTTAGTTGTACATTGTAGCAACCCTATGATTAAGATAACATAAGACATTCTCAGTGTGATCATTGTTAGTCTTATATATCAACATTGTATAAGAAAAACAAACTGTACAAGACAAAGGGAGGGACTTATTCAAATATATTAACTAGTACTTTATTTTATCAGCTTTGAAAGGCTGAAAGGCAAAGTTGGCCAAGGCATTATTAGAAACTCAGTATATAAGGAGCCAGAATAAATACCACAAAACTTTTCGTCTGATGCTTTTATGATTCTGTCAACTCATTACCCCAATAAAAATAAAAGGGTAAAGATCCCTTTCGGTCATGAATGACCATGGGATTGCACCTAGAAAGCTCACCCCTGAGGCACAAGTCCAGGCAAGGTTGTTTATGGAAGACCAGCGGTCACTTGTGCATACCAGCTTCCCCTCTCCATGTCACCGATGTTATCCGAGGGAAAGGCAAAAGCTGATACAGCTTGGCACCAGTGACGTTGCGACTCATTTCTACAGCTGAGTGAACTGGAGCAACATGAAATAAAGTGTCTTACTCAAGAACACAACACAGAGCCCAGTTCAGGAATTGAACTCACTGCCTCATGATTGTGAGTCATGCGCCTTCACTTACATCAATAATTGTTTAAGCACCCACTACACTCTCTGAGTGGTTGGCGTTAGGAAGGGCATCCAGCTGTAGAAACTCTGCCAAATTAGATTGGAGCCTGGTGTTGCCATCCGGTTTCACCAGTCCTCAGTCAAATCATCCAACCCATGCTAGCATGGAAAGCGGACGTTAAACGATGATGATGATGATGATGATGATGATGGCCAGTAAATTTGAGAAGTGGGAAACAGTTGATTATACTGATCCCCAACACAAGACTAGTATTTTATGTTATCTTCTCCAGATGAATGAAAGAGAAGTTGACCTCGGCAAGATTTGAACTTAGTATTTAGAGAGCTGGAACAAATTCTCCAAGGCATTTTGCTTGAAGCTTTTTCTAATATAGGCACAAAGTCTGAAATTTTGGGTGAGGGGAAACAGTTGATTATATCAACCCCAGTACTTGACTGGTATTTTACTTTACTAATCTGGGAAAGATGAAAGGCAAAATTGACCTCAACAGGATTTGAACTCAGGATGTATAGCACCACCATAATAACTACTGTAAAGTATTTCATCTGATGCTCTGGTGATTCTTCCAATCCCCTGAATTAATAATAAGGTATAAGGTCAGCAATTTTGAGGGGAGGGGGAAAAGTTAGTCAATATCATCGACCCCAATACTTGACTGGTACTTCATTTCATCAACTCTAAAAGGATGGAGGGTAAAGTTAACCACAGAGAGGTTTGAACTCTGAATATAAAGAATTTGAACAAATATCACAAGACATTTTACTGAAGCTCTAATGCAATGTTTCCCAACCTATTTTATCCCCCAGTCCCCACTATAACTGTTCACAAAAATGTATGCCCCCACCAGAGGCTGGAAAAAAAAAACAAACAACTCTGCTTTTAATAATTTATCACAATTAAAGGCAGTGAGCTGGCAAATTTTTTTAGCATGTCAGGCAAAATGCTTAGCAGTATTTTGTCCATCTTTACATTCTGAGTTCAAACCTTGTCAAGGTCAACTTTACCTTTCATCTTTTTGGGGGTCGATAAAATAAGTACCAGTTATGCACTGAAGTCAATGTAATTGACTTGTCCCTCCCCCAAACTTTCTGGCCTTGTGCCAAAATTTGTAACCAATACTTTATTTCAATTATTTAATACAAAAGAATCTACCGGTAACTCTTTTATTAAGTACTCATCATCATCATCGTTTAACGTCCGCTTTCCATGCTGGCATGGGTTGGACGGTTTGACTGAAGACTGGCGAGCCAGGAGGCTGCACCAGGCTCCAATCTGATCTGGCAAGATTTCTACAGCTGGATGCCCTTCCCAATGCCAACCACTCTGAGAGTGTAATCAGTACTTTTTGCATGCCACTGGCACGGGGAGCCAGTCAGGGGCCACTGGCATTGAGGATAATGTACTGAGTACAAAAAGTACATTATTGACTAAGAATAAAAATGTGAATCACTTCAATGAGAACCTTGTGCCTGGTGACTACAGCACCCCACCCCACCCCACCATAATTTCCCCTGGCCCCGTCTTGCGAATCACTGCTCTAATGATTTTCCAATCTACTTCTCTCAATAACTGCTTCTAACATAGGCACCAAGTCACAAATTTTGAGTGAGTGGCTAGCTTATTAAAAACCATCCTAGTACATCACTAATACTTTATTGTATCCACCCTAGAATAATGAAAAGCAAGTTTCAGCTTTGTGGGAGTTGGATTCAGAAAGTAAAGAGCCAGAATAAATACAGCAAAGCATCCATTCAATGCTGAATGATAAGTTATGATGTCCCTGAAGTTTCCTTATAAAAAAAAAACACTTCTTAATTTCCTGAGGAAAACATTGAGTATATGAATGGGTTACAACAATAACATCACTATACTTCAACACTTGCTGTAATAATAATAATGGTTGTGGTAATAATAATGGTTGTGGTAGTGGGGAGAGAGTTCTGCAGTAGTGATGGTGGTGGTACTGGTGAATGTGATACGTTTTATGAATGTACTGGTGGAGGTAACAGAGTTAATAGTAGTGGTGGTGGTGGTGGTGGTGGTGGTGGTGTATGTTGATACTAGACACAGATGTTGGGTGATGTATCACTGAAACATCAACAGAATCCTTACTTCAAA
>NC_068999.1:54644509-54647515 GCF_001194135.2 Octopus bimaculoides
TATATATATATATATATATATATATATATATTCATGTATATATATATATATATATTCATGTATATATATCACACACACACACACATCATCTACACATTACATACATATATATATATATATACATATAGATAGATAGATATAGATACATATACATAAATGTGCTTATACATATTTATTCATATATGTGTATATATATATATATATGCAGATAGATAGATATACGTGTGTATATATATACATATACTCACACACACACACACACATATAGATATATAGATACATATACATAGCCGCAAACACAGATCCTAACCAACCCTGGTGGCCACTTACAACATGACTCAACCTCATTAGACCTGATGATTGTGTGAAAAGATCTACAAGTCAGTTTTAACAGGGCATTCTCCCACAGTTCTTCTCAACATAGGGGTCTAATAGAGGAGAGAGAGAGAAATAGTTAGGAGTGGGAGATAGAGTCAATATTTATCTAGCTGATAGGAAAACATCTTCCGATATGAACCCTTAACCAAAAAGTCAACCTTAATTATGAAGAGAAGGAAGGGTTTAATATTGCAATGTTCACTCCTTATCCAAGAGGTATTATTGAAGATAGGATTGGACATAGACAAACGAAATGACCTACAGTGTTTGGTGACAATCCTTTACTTTCCAAGTACAAATCCCATTAAATTTGGCTTTCCTTTTTCGTCTATAAATTAGATCGTAGGGACAGGCACGGCTGTGTGGTTAAGACGTTTGCTTTCCAAACCACGTGATCTTGGGCTCAGTCTCACTACATGGCACCTTTGGCAAGTGTCTTCTACTATAGCCCTGGGCTGACCAATGCCTTGTGAGTGGATTTGGTAAATGGAAACTAGAAGAAGCTTGTTGTAGTTACATTGTGTGTGTGTGTGTGTATTTGCATCTGTCCCACAATTACTTGATAACCAGTATTGGTTTGTTTATATCCCCATAATTTAGCGATTCAGCAAAAGAGACTGATAGAAAAAGAACTGGGGTTGATTTGTTCAACTAAAACTCTTCAAGGCAGGACCCATACCATCACGGAAGTACGGGCCAACCTCCATACCCTCTGGAAGAAGATGAGCTGTGAACTTTATTCTCCTGTCTATATTCTTCTATCTATTATTTTATTACTTATAAACTGTGAATTTCCCTGTCTAGAACTTTCATACATACCTTTGTTTTTGATGATGGAATACCCAGGGTACAGACATGCTAGCCTATCACTTGGGACATTCCAGAAACAGCTGTAAGACTTCCAATTCACCTTATCGTAATTTATCTAGCGGATACTTGCATGAGCAAGTGCACTCACACCATGCAGCTTGCCCAAGGGTGTTTATATATCCATATCTATTAAGTTATTTTTAATACTTTTCTCACTGGATTGTATGTTCGTTTCTCTTTTTGCCAGCTGTAATTTATTTTTGATCTTCTATGTAAATGAAGATATTTCCTCCATCTGGCTGCTTTTCTTTCTACAAAACAGGAAGTTACATTGCGGAACAGTTATTTTAATGAGTTGTATTTATTCAACACTCGATGAGATACATCTGCACCACCAGATGCTCCTGAACCAGTTGTTGAGCATCCCAACCATGAGGAATCAATGCTAGATGTGTCGAAACAATTCATGCCAGATGTGTCAAAACAATAACTTGAATATAAATGAAAACAATCAAAATATTTAACTCAGTATATGAACAAGAAGTAAAACATATATATATATATATATAATGATGTCAAATTTTGGCACCATGCCAGCAATCTCAGGGGGAGCAGGTAAGACAGTTACATCGATCCCAGTGTTCAACAGTGACTTATTTTATTGACCCTGAAAAGATGAAAGTAAAGTTGACCCAGGAGAATTTGAACTCACAATGTAAAGATGGATGTAATGCAGAAATTCTGCCTGACGTGCTAGCGATTCTGCCGGCTTGCCACCTTCTACATACATACACACACACACATATATCTATATATATATATATATATATATATATATATATATATATATATATATATATATATATATATATATATATATACGAGTTTGTTAAAGCTTTTAATTCTATGCCACACAAAAGACTTATGGCAAAACTCTCTGCAATGGGTGTGAAAGATGATCTTTTTAACTGGTTGGAGTCCTTCATTCTCAGTCAAAAAGAGGTAGTCACAGTTCTAGGACAGCATTCATCACCCTATGAAATGTCATCTGGTGTACTGCAGGGATCTGTTCTTGGTCCCCTTTTGTTTGTTGCATACATTGATGACATAGATGCCAACTTAAAGAATGTCACAGTGCTGAAATATGCAGATGACATCAAGCTGTACCTTGAAATGAAAAGGACAGATCCTGAACACTATAGATCTTTCCTGCAATCGGACATGGAGACAATGCAACAATGGATCACGGACTGGCAACTCAAGCTGGCTGTGGACAAGTGTACCACCATGCATTTTGGGAGGAAAAACCCAGCGTCCACACACTCTCTCCACAACACTAATATCAAGAAATATTCTTGTGAACTTGACCTGGGCATTGCTGTCAGCAGCGATTTGTACTGGACAAAGCACATCTCTAAAATTGTCAAGAAGGCTAAGGGTGTCTTGGCATCACTCAACAAGACCTTTGTCAAACACTCTCCAGCTATCTATCTGAGGCTGTATATGACTACGGTGTGGCCACACTTCGAATTTGATTCACCAGTCTGGAACCCTATCTTGCTTAGGACATTGACCTCCTGGAAACTGTTCAGAGACATGCAACCAAGCGAATACCCTCCATCAGGCATCTACCACACTCTGATCGCCTTGCAATCCTGGGCATAGATTCATTGAAGCTCCGACGTCTGGCAACTGACTTGGTAAACACCCACAACATTATTAACCATCATGCCAACAACCACCTTGAGCACCTTTTTGAGCTCCATGTGTCTAACACATGTGGGTATGCCTACAAAGTCAGAAAGCAGCACAGCTCCC
>NC_068999.1:54647545-54648369 GCF_001194135.2 Octopus bimaculoides
GTTGTTGAAGCATGGAACAAACTACCTGCATCAGTTGTTCGTTGCCAAGACATTGCATCCTTTAAAACCTCCATACTTCCTGAAATTCACCAACACTACACATGATAACCACCCCCTCCATACGCATGCACACATGTATATCATGACGCATACACTGTTCCCTTTCCTGACTTTTGTACATAATTCTATGTACTGTACATGCACTTCTGATGAGTTGCACTGCACCTGAGCACTATACGCAGTAATTTCAGTACTACAATTATTATTATTATTATTATTATTATTATTATTATTATTATTATGCGTGTGTGTGAAATGACTAGAAAAATACTAACTTTATTGGTAAAAATCTTACAATGAATTATTGAAATTCAAAACATTTATATTTCAAAACAAAATGTCCACATATTTTAAGATTTATTTTGATTTCAGCCATTTTCTTATATGCATCTGCTCGATATTCCTTGCCTCTGTTACAGATGGTGGGTCATCGATATTCTTGAATCTCAGATCCAAATGGTGTGCTCCTTCAGGAATGATGAGAGATATTAGGGTGTCAGAAATATTTTTAAGGACTCCAAAGGCTGACCAGGGATCAAGCAATCCATTGCTGGAATGAAATTGATAAAGAAGAAATATGTGAAAAAAATGGCAAACCAATAAATAAAGTTGAAGGAAGGAATTAAGGTTAGTTGGCACCACAGAAGATGGATACTTAGATTCTGTGGGGGGGATAAAGATGGTAGTAATGAAAACCAAGAAGGATTCCATGTGTCAACAATGGAACCACCACATAGTTGCTATATTGTGTGTGTGTGTGTATA
>NC_068999.1:54648512-54657983 GCF_001194135.2 Octopus bimaculoides
TATATATATATATATATATATATATGTATATATTGCATATATATATATGTATATGAATATGTGGGTACAGGATGTCACAAACTGTAAGCAACATGAAATACAAAAACAAGAGAGTTAAATACACAAACAACAAGAGAAAAGAAATTGAAAACGGGACAAGTAACACAAAGAATGACCCTTCATCAGTTGTTGGCTGTCTATCTACACTTCGTTTCGAGCATTCAACGACAATATGAGACTTCGAAGACAGTTGCTCCAATAACTTTCAAAATAAATTTTGGATTTTATGGACAGTCAAAGTTGGGAACAAAAACAGGACAGTGTATTTAATTTAACACCACGCATCCATTTCCAAGTAATTCATCGTATTATCTTGCAGCTTAAAGATTTCCATGATGAGATGGAAATCCACTCAACACCACCTCTGGTTCTTATACAAGACCTCTCATTTCAAATTGCTCTATTTAAGCTAAGATCTTATCGTAATTTTATGCAAAATCTTTCTTTTTTTTTTAACTCTAAGCTTTGTTTCAAATAAGTTAATAATGCAAAAATTTGTTATCTATTTCTAATAAATCCCTTCAAATTCAGAGCTTATTTTTTTCAAAATTAATTGAAATGAAGGCAGTGCTATGGCCACAAAAGAGTTAGAGTAATTGTAGAATTCCTTTCTCATCAATATTTTAATTACAATCCTTGAGTTAAAGCTATTCAAGATACATCGAAGCTCCAACGTCTCGCACCTGACTTGGTAAAAACCCACAAAATTATTAATCATCGTGCCAACAACCACCTTGAACACCTTTTTGAGCTCCAGGTGTCTAACACACGTGGGCATGCCTACAAAGTCAGAGAACAGCACAGCTCCGATGACTTTCGGAAACATTTTTTCACACTCAGAGATAACATTGCTACATTTGGAATGTCTCTGAGCAAAAGCCTTCTGGATCAAGGTTAGCCTGGGGTTACATAACAACAAATAAGTATATAAGTAAATAAATAAATATTTAATAAAATATATAGAATCTATGATTTACCTGAAGACAATGTTAGATGCAGCTTGAATATTTTTACCACCATATTCTGTTACAATCCAGTTAGGTCTGGGTACAACTTTCCACTGAGCATAACAAGATTCAGAATACTGGGTGAAATTCCACTTGGTTGGGTAAAACATATCTGTGATGCCATCTGTGCAGCTTGGCATTACCATTTCTGTACAAGACTGACAATAAAACAAATAATCAAGAGTTTCTTATGTAAACACAAAGAACGATTTTTGAAAGGGACACAGTTAATCCTAGTCTATTTCTTATTTCTTTATTGCCCACAAGGGGGTTAAACATAGAGGAGACAAACAAGGACAGACAAAGGGATTAAGTCGATTACATCTACTCCAGTGCGTAATTGGTACTTAATTTATCGACCCCGAAAGGATGAAAGGCAAAGTCGACTTTGGCGGAATTTGAACTCAAAATGTAATGGCAAACGAAATACCGCTAAGCATTTCACCCGGAGTGCTAACATTTCTGCCAGCTCGCTGCCTCCTAGTCTATTTCTGGAGTTTTATTTACTGGCTCATCATTCCTTCCTGCATCCACCATCACTTAAGGAGAATCTGACCACCATTTTATGTCTTTTACTTGCTGAGTTTGAAGGAAGGGGCAGTGCCAATGAAGGTCCCCTGCAACCATTGAGCTTTGCAGGTCAACACCTGAAGGAAAGACATGAGCAGGACATAAATAAACCAACACAAGTTGCCAGGTGGTGGGGGGAGACAAACACAAACACAAAGATGCACATACACCCACACATACCTGCACACAAACACAAAAATGCAAGCAGACATGCACACACATACGGATAAATTAGAGTTACTCACCTGATAGCTCCATCCTAAACTTCCCATGTCCGAACTAGATGTCTGGGTTAAATTGAAACATGGAGTATTACCTGTTGTGTTGTAATAGACTTGCAGAGATTTAGCCAGAGCAGAAATGAGGTGTTTACCATCAAGACTAGGATCATTCAATGGTGTACAGGTTTTCTGAGGAGTAAACATTGACAGGTTTCATTTATGAAAGAAAATATGAGAAGAGATTGGGGGCACAGAGAGAGAGAGTAGAGTGAGAGACAATGTGTTAAGTTACTAAGTTGTTGGATCATCACTGATGTCATCTTCATGAAAGAATTACAAAAATAATAAAACTGGAGTGAAATTTCTTCATTAACATCACCACTACTACCCACCATTCTGCATTTTCTCTAATCCGACAGGTTGATTTGAACACAGCACTGAGCTTATATAAAGCAAGTTAGTAATACACTGTTATTGGTTACACTGGTGAACTGTACCATTTCATGGTACCGATCTACAGACAGATAGTCTGAGTCAATAAGAGGAATTAAGTGTAAGGTCCATAGATAAAACATGAATTAGCAAGAAAGCCTCCTGTGGTATTTTGGCCCTGCTAGATATAGCAGTCAAATCTCCCTCAAAATCATACCCAACTGTCTTACAAATGTAGGAAATTTGAGATAATGTAGTCCTAGATACATGTAAAAATATTGGATATGTCATGGCTGGAATCACTTTGATCATAGATCTGGTCAGTAATGGTTGTCCTTAGGCTAAACAATGACAATAGTGATGTTACTGACACATTTCTATGTTACCACCTGTATGTTTGTTTGTTCATGAGACAGTCAAATTTGAACCCAGCATCTCTTCACTTACTTTCACTGGCCAGGCAGGTAGAGGTTCTAGAAAATTGGTTGAGTAAGGATAATCCATCATTGCTAAATCAAACCATGTGTCACTCAACCATTCCTTGAGGTCATCAACTGTAGAGTTTTCTAGGCTTGAACATAACTTTAATTCTTCAGAGAGAAACTTCAGACCTTCACCTGTAAAAATAATTATTGACTTTTAGTAAATATCTCATGATCTTATACTTCAGATGTGTCAATGACACAAGCTTACATCCCCAGACTTACAGGTGGATGTCATCAATAGCCAAGTCTATCCTGAAACCAATTGCCACCAGAGTTAATTTATGTCAATACATTTTTCATCTGTGCTCATGTTATCAACAGCCAAGTCTACCCTACAATCAATTATCACACTATATCCTTTTCTCAAGAAATCAATTGGCCCCTAATGCTGCCTGACTGGTCCTGTGCCGGTGGCATGTAAAAAGCACCATTCAAGCGTGGTCGTTGCCAGTGTTGCCTGACTGGCCCCGTGCCACCGGCATGTAAAAAGCACCATTCAAGCATGGTCGATGCCAGTACCGCCTGACTGGCCCTCATGCTGGTGGCACGTAAAAAGCACCCACTACACTCACAGAGTGGTTGGCGTTAAGAAGGGCATCCAGCTGTAGAAACTTTGCCAGATCAGATTGGATTCCTAGTGCAGCCTTCTGGCTTGCCAGCCCACACTCAAACCATCCAACCCATGTCAGCATGGAAAGTGGACGTTAAACGATGATGATGATGATGATGATGATATGTGATATGTCCCATTATGACAACATATTTCATCGTCTCTATGGGACTGGTCTGAACAGCATATCTTCCCTGACTGACAATACTGTGTCAGTCCACTATTTATTGGTAGTGGACCAGCCCACTTCTCACCTGGGGGTGTCCACCACAACACCTCTCCCCTTTGAGATTTTTTTTTTCAAAAATTACACAGCATTATTATATATATATTTTTCATTTCTATGATTTTTTCCTTCCATTACAATTTATTTGGCAGAAACTGGATTGGTTACCTGCAAACTTTCATTATCTCTCAAAGTGCCTGCACCAGAACAATTCCCCAATGAAGCCCTTTCCATAGAAGGGCCTTTTTCCTGTAACAGCTGGCTCAGATTCTCTACTTTCAGAATTTTCTACAACGTATTCTTCCCTAGTCACTTCCATTGACATTTCATCTGGAGTTCCCTCAAGGTGGACTTGTTTAGTATCCTCACTCATGAAATGGCTTGTGTTTTCTTTGTCCATTTTAACTTTCTTAGCAGCTAATTCGTTTTCAATTTCAACAGATGATATTTTCTTATGTTTGAAATCTTCTGGTGACTTGCTTTAAATGTATTGTTAATTCATTTTCATTTTTTTTTCTTCTCACCAGAATTATTTTTTGTTCTACACAGAATTTTTTCTTTTTCCAAAATGCCGCAGGTAGTACCTAAATCCTTCGAATGGACTTATTATTATTATTATCTTTTGTTCCACACAGAACCATAGTTTTTTTATTTTCAAAATACTGCAGGTAGTACCAAGTCTACACTATTACTGGTAGCGCTATTAACATAGAGTAACCTGACTTAAATCCTTCACACAGACTTATTATTTTTTCTTGCCAACCCAATATATGTGCGTGTGAAGGTGCATGGCTCAGTGGTTAGAGTGTCAGGCTCACAATTATGAGGTAGTGAGTTCGATTCCTGGACTGGGCTGTATGCTGTGTTCTTTCTCTTTGAACTTCTCTTTCAAATGAAGAACTATGCTCAAAATGTTAACAACTCTTTCCTTTCACTGAGCATCAAATTAATATATTTCTTGTGCACAACCTCATGTTCATTTTTTTCTTTCTCTGTTTTTTGTTTGTTCTTTAATTTGACTATATATATATATATATATATATATATAGTTTCAGCTCAAAGCTGTGGCCATGCTGGGGCACCAATATTTTATATATATATTTTCCAGTCAGTTCTTGTTCACAGTTACTGCCCTCCAGGAAGAGTTGGGGGACAACATCTCACTCACATTTTCCATTTTAAGCATGGCTTCTATGTTCTATTACTCATGATATTCCAATTACCAACCAGTTTTCAAAGTATACTAGATATCTTTTATAGCACCAACAGAAGAAAGATTATCTTGTCCCAGAGAAGTCTCAAGAGTTCTCAACATCCTATATTTGTCTAGCTTATAAAAAAAAAGGGTTTCTAATTCCAAATAGTCTGGTGTTATGTGTAGTTCCAAGAATAAAACACTTGATGACAATCTGAGATGAAACAGACTGCAATATAGATGCCAATATTCCTTCAAATATTCATTACTAAGGGTGAGGTTAATTGTCTAAAAAATCATAATCTTATCAATTATGATCTATCATCATCATCATTTAACGTCCGTCGTCCATGCTGGTATGGGTTGGACAGTTTGACCAGGGCTGTCAAGCTGGAAGGCTGCAACTCCAGTCTGATTTGGCATGGTTTCTAAGGCTGGATGTCATTTTTAATGCCAACCACTCTGTGAGTGTAATGGGTGCTTTTTACATGCCACCAGCATGGGTGCCATTTGCATGCCACCAGTATCTGCCATGACTTTGATTTTACTTGGTTTGATGGGTCTTCTTCTCAAGCATGGCATAATGCCAAAGGTCTTAGTCATTCATTATTGCCTCCATGAGGCCCAACACTTAAAAGGTGCTTTTCACATGCCACCAGCACCAGCCACCTTGCTTCCGTGAGGCCCAATGCTTGAAAGGTGCTTTTTACGTGCCAGTTACGTGACATCAACATCGGCCATGACTATGATTTCACTTGGCTTGATGGGTCTTCTCAAGCACAGCATATCGCCAAAGGTCTCTGTGAGGCCCAAACTTCGAAGGGCATGCTTCACTTCATCCCATGTCTTCTTGTGTCTACCTCTACCACAGGTTCCTTCTACAATTAGAGATTAGCAATTCTTCACACAGCTATCCCCATCCATATGCACCACATAACCATACCAATGCAGTTGTCTCTCTGACACACCACATCTGATGCTTCTTATGCCCAACTTTTCTCTAAGATGCTTACACTCTGTTGTACATGTACACTGATATTGCACATCCAGTGAAGCATACTAGCTTCATTTCTTTCAAGCCTATGCATGTCCTCAGCTGTCACCGCCAATGTTTCACTGCCTTGTAGCACAGCTGTTCACACACAGGCATCATACAATTTACCTTTCACTCTGAGGGAAAGGCCCTTTGTTGACAGCAGAGGTAGGAGCCCTCTGAACTTTGCCCAGCCTATTCTTATTCCCAGAGCATCCACTGCCACTACTAACCTGGTCACCTAGATAATGGAAGCTATCTACTACCTCTAGCTTACCCCACTGGCAGTTGATGAAGTCTATTTTCTGTACATTTTTGGTGTTTATTGTACCTGTGTGCCTTCCACACACAAAAACTATTTTTCTGTTAACCTTCTTCTGATATTGCTGTACTTCTTATGTATCCATAGCTTACACCGGGTATATCTTATGGAGTTTCTACCTATGCCTTTTCTGAAGTTGAGCAGGGCCATCTACCTGAAGGGATTTGTGATTTGTTTGCCTTCCTACTTACTAAGACTTTGATTTTTGCTAGGTTAACTCTAAGACCCTTCGATTCTAGACCTTGCTTCTATACCTGAAACTTCTTCTCAACATTTGAAAAAATATCATTTGAAAATAAAATATAAAAATCTTCACTTACTGTATTTTCCAAGATCATCAATTACTTTCCAACTTTTCCGGATGCTTCCTGGACAATGTTCACCACTATGTTTAAATGTGTTTGTTATGACAGTAAATAAACCATTGCATTTAGATATCCCAGGAAATCCCCAAATTGGAGCAGAAGCTGCAATTGACCTGTGGGTAAAGCCAACATAACAAAAACAACAGTAATGTAATGTAGTAATAGCTAAATTAGTGTTGACAGAGTTAATAATAAAGTACTAAATAGCTAATGAGAAATAATTATGTGGTGGCATAGATAGACAGATAAATTAATTAGTTTTAACATTTAGTACTTAAAATCCACAATAGGAAGAGAGAAAGGACAAGTTAGTGCTATGGCTGTGCGGTTACAAAGTTTGTATGTGATCCTCTGCATAGTATGCTGGACAAGTGTCTACTGCTCCATTGCTATGTGAGTAGAATTGGTAAGTGGAAACTGAGATGAAACCTATCATGTCTGCCTGCGTGCGTGCATAGATAGCATTGTCACCATTATCATCATTTCAGATCTGTTTTTTATGTTGCTATGGGTTTCATGGATTGTCAAGGCTGGGATCAGCATGTACTTGAGGGTACTGCTCATCTAGATGGGTCAAGGGGCCTTATTTCATTCACGTGTAATTTTTGGCTAGGTTTCAACAGCTGCATGTCCTTCCTAACACCAACCACTTTACAGAGTGTACTGGGTGCTGTTTTTTGTGGCCCAGCACTAGAAAGATGTCATGGCCTCAACAAGATTAACAGATCTTCACAACCTTGTACCTTACAATGTGTACTGGGTGCATTTTTCATGACATCAGCACTAGGGAAGTAGCCATGTACCCAGCATAACAAAA
The DNA here is from genome assembly GCF_001194135.2 of Octopus bimaculoides. Classification (NCBI taxonomy): domain Eukaryota; kingdom Metazoa; phylum Mollusca; class Cephalopoda; order Octopoda; family Octopodidae; genus Octopus; species Octopus bimaculoides. Next base: position 54,655,856 of record NC_068999.1, read on the forward strand.
GGGACTTCACAACTCCACATCTCTGTTAATTCACCAGCTTCTTTACTCTTTATATCTTGAGAAGTATGAATGGTAGTAATGAGAGTGATGCATTGTAAGGTGTGGAGTGATAAAAATAATCAGTATTCTGAGATATGTATTTTCAAGGCAATGCAGTGCAAGCAGAGGACGACGGAGGTTTGCATGCTATATTGCATCATGAGAAAAGTCATTTCCATCAGGTAAATTAAAATTCAACATTGAAGTATCGGTTTTGTATCTGAGTTGCAAGATTCTTTATGTGAATTCATGTGTTGAAACAGATTTTGTTGTGTCTGGGGAGAGTCATACTGCCTTAATATTTAACACACTCACCAGTTCCATTTCTAGTCATTTATTATTTATATTTTCTCCTTTCCAAAATTTTCATTACTTTTGCAACCTTGTCAATGGATGTTGACTCTCTCTCTTAACATTTAAGATTTGACTCATAAAGAATGTATGTCGACTCCCTCATCCCAGTGACAATCTAAAGATCTTGATTGTTACTGGGATGAGGAAATGAATTCAATATGAGCCGAATCTTAAATGTTAAATTTCAGTTTTAAATCTTAATTCACTTGATGGAAATGACTTTTGTCATGACGTAATTGATTTGTTCATCAATAAAAAAACACCTCTGAAACAGATGTAGTGAATCTCAACCAATTTGTGTTCTTATATATATAAGCAAAACACTTCATTTCATGTTGCTCTACGATCATTTCATCATCTGACATGTGGCACATTGTACACCTGTACAGGTAATGTCAATTTGTTGGAGGGGGTGAGCTTATGTGAACCCAAACATTTGATCACTATAAACAAATCATCTGCGTGGTTGAATTCAGCAAGAAATTGCAGGGCCCTCGAACATTGTCTAATGATGGGAGAGTCCATGGTAAATATATGTACATAAATTCATATATATTTATACACACACACACATAAATGTATGCATGTATATGCGTGTAAATATGTATCTACTTTTGTCTCAACACCACATGGTGGTTATAAATGTACATCACCATCACACTTATGGTATTGTTGGTTTCCAGTGTTCTGTGGAAAACTGAAGACAATGATGTGTATAACATTTATAGTATATACACAAACATAGAACCTTGTAAAGTGTAATAGTTTGTCTCAGAGAAACTACTCTTCAAACACTTTGAAACACAGACCACGAAATTCAGAATGTTTGCCTCTTTTGACCTACAGCACTGCACACATTTTTTTTTGTCATTCAAGCAACCACCTCACATGAGGTAAATATAGTCCAAAGTACATTATTGCTAAAAACAGGACGATTTTGGTTTGAATGTCCCTGATAAAAAAACTACTTTCATTGGTATTGAACTTGGACTCAATAACAAAAACAATGGTGAAGACATCAATAATTATGATGAACAAAAAGGAGAAAATGAAGCAGAAGAACAACAACAACAACTACAACAACAAAGGGTCAAAATAAAGAGTGGCATTGAAATAAGTCAGTGTTTTCTTTTTACCCAACAATCACCCCAGCATATTTCATTCGAAACCAAGCAGACAACATCCCACCATAGGAACCACCAAATGCCACAACAGAACTGTTTTGGGCACCTTTTATGGTGGATTTCATGTGTTGAATCAATTTGGCATAGTCTTCAAGTGCTTGTTCTGATGTTAAGTATGACAGTTTTACAGGATTCTACAAAAAGAAAATAACAAATTATCATTACTATTGTTGTCGTCACCACCACCACCACCACCACCACCACCACCATCATCAAATGTGGACATGGCTGTAAAATTTGTTTCTCAGCTCTGTGGTTCCAGGTTTTATCCTACTATGAGACACTTAGGGCATATGTTTTCTACTTAAGCTTTCAGTTGGCAGACACTGTACAGAAGCTTGTAATATAAATATATATATATAGACTTCTTTCAGGTGCAGAAACCATACCTCAAATGACAGCCAACCCTCCAATGGATGTCCTCCTTGTTTATCACATAAAAACACTCAAAGATACCACAATCATTGTCGGAATAATGAATGTTAAGTCAAAAGAAATTGCAAGAGTAAGTTCAGGTGTGTGATATATATATATATATATATATATATATA
>NC_068999.1:54658436-54659235 GCF_001194135.2 Octopus bimaculoides
ATATATATATATATAAATACATAAAGTTAGAAAAGGCCGGCTCATGGGATTACCCTGCGTTTCACGTGCATAAAGTGCTTAGCTTTATGGCATGTCATCAGATCCCAAAACTGTTGGCTTATGGTCTCTCTAGCAAGTGGCATCTTTAGAAAATGGCTGCTCGCTAGAGAGGCCATCAGCCAATAAGTTTGGGATCTGATGATACACTATAAAGCTGGGACATGAAACCCAGGGTAATCGCATAAACTGGCCTTATATCATCATTGTCGTTGTCATTTGACATCCGCTCTCCATGCTGGCAAGCCAGAAGGCTGCACCAGGCTTGAATCTGATCTGGCAAAGTTTCTACAGCTGGATAACCTTCCTAACTTTATTTACATAATATTCTGCTCTATAACTTAGAATGTGCTTCTTATTCAGATTTATGTTTTATTGACGAGATATATATGTATATTTGTATGAGTATATATCATCATCATCATCGTTTAACGTCCGCTTTCCATGCTAGCATGGGTTGGACGATTTGACTGAGGACTGGTGAAACCGGATGGCAACACCAGGCTCCAGTCTGATTTGGCAGAGTTTCTACAGCTGGATGCCCTTCCTAACGCCAACCACTCAGAGAGTGTAGTGGGTGCTTTTACGTGTCACCCGCACGAAAACGGCCACGCTCGAAATGGTGTCTTTTATGTGCCACCCGCACAAGCCAGTCCAGGGGCACTGGCAACGATCTCGCTCGAAAATCCTACAGGAGCCAGTCAGGCGGTACTGGCAACGGCCACGCTCAAAATGGTGCATC
>NC_068999.1:54660503-54666416 GCF_001194135.2 Octopus bimaculoides
ATATATATATATATATATATATATATATATATATACACACACAAGAGGCTTCTTTCAGTTTCCATCTACCAAATCCATTCACAAGGCTTTGGTTGGCCTGAGGCTATAGTAGACGACACTTGCCAAAGGTGCTACACAGTGGGCAATGAATCCAGGACCACATGGTTGGAAAGCAAACTTCTTCCCACACAGCCATGCCTGCATCTATAGATATATATTTCTACATCAAACATTTTGATTATGTTTGAGCATGTGCACATCATCATTTATGGGATTCCACAGGTTTTGGATGCCAAACTTGGTGCATGAAGTTGAAAATTCACATACATATATTTTTGTGAATCTTGATGTAATGAATATGTGTTACGCATATGTATTAACATAGTTAAGAAGTCCAGTATGAGTTCCCAGTGGTATATAGTCGTAATACCTTATGTGCATATAATCAATATTCAAAAATTTATCCAAAATATGTTTTTAGCCTTATCCATCTTTGTGCCTAAATAATTGTTTCTAGTAATATTCAAAGCTTGAAATTTGGAGGTGAGGCTTAACCTTAAGCAAGCTTAGGCGCATTATGTCACCTGTAGGATGTTTCTCCCCTTTGGCTGAAGGCACATTGTGTTGCATTGAAAGGAGAGAAAACTCATATAGCAACATGATGCTCCTCCACCGTGCTAAAGGTTAATTACTTAAATTGACCCCAGTACTTGACTAGTACTATATTTTAGCAACTCTTTGGACTAAAAAGCAAAGTTGATCTCAGAACATAAAGAATTAGATTGAATGTCTCTTACCATTTTGCTTGATTCCTAAATGATTCAGCCAAACTACAAATATTTTTTATTTAGAATTTTAATTACACAGTAATTCAGTATCCAAGCACCCACTTCAAATAATGAATCTTTCTATATTTTTTTATATATAAAGGGCAGAAAATATTTTTCCATTCCAAGACGAATAAGGTATCAAGTCAAACTTAAAATCTGAATGAAAATGAATTTTATAATAAATTTAACTCTACTTTTCACAGAATCTTACTTTCAGTAAATGTTTGCTTGTTATTTTTAATATAGCTTTAAAGTAATAAGCTTAAATAAATTGTAATATACTAAGGCATTGTGTTTACAGCTGAATGCATTTCCTAGCACTAAACTATATCTGTTTTTCAAGTTATTCTACACATCTTTGAAGGCATAACACCAGCGGACAATTTTTTGTTAAGGGAAATGACAATAACATCACCATATGGGACTTGTGTAAAAAAGCAACTGTAAACAAACACACAAACAGCCATGCATATGCATATACAAGATGGGCATCTTCCAATTTCCACTTATTAAAACCACTCACAAGGTTTTGGTGGTCAGCCAGAGGCTATAGTAGAAGACACTTGCACAGGTTATGTAATAGGCACACAAAGCAGTATTGTGAATTACTGAAGTGACTGTTGGTGTTTTATCTGCAGTAAAAATGGCTTTATATACATACATACATACAAATATCTATATATTTAGAAGGTTGTCTGTCATGGCTGGTCAGACAGTGACCATTGGTTTCACACCTATAAATCCTTTAGCTGTACAGGTGATTTGTCAGATTCAAATGGCTGGAGGCACATAACCTCTCTACAACTTGTGGAAGGAAAACATCATGGCCAGTTAGTTTTGTAAACAAAAAATATCTGGAATGAAACCCTCCAGGTAAGCTTTTTTATGCACACACATTAACACCACAACATGGCTCTTGATATGAAGATTTAGACCAGGTCTCTAGTTTAAGGGTAGATAACTTGATATTTTGAAGCACTGTTTCCTCCTGTAGTAAACTCGCCAGTCTTGGTTTCTTCCCCCCTTCCTTCTTCTTTGAGGGCCTACGAAAGGGCCACTGCCATCACTGTCCTTTTCTCTCTAACTAAACTTTGTTAACAACACAGAAAGAAATGTTGGAGTAATATCACAAAAAGTTCAGTGTCCCACCTTATAAGATTCTGTCCCATATGGTAATGATTTGCCATAGTAACGATGCTCAGCAAAGACCAGCATGGCACCAAATTTTCCAGCAATGTCCATCATGAAACCCTGCAGATAAAATGAAACATCTTAAAAAAATTTTCAAAGATCAAAGACAAGGAATATTTGCAGAATAGGTCAGGTTTCGTTAAGATAAATAACACCCACACAAACATGTGTATATGTGTACACGTGTCCGCATGCACACACACACACACACGTATATACATATACATACATACATATATATAAAATCAATTACCCAAAATCCCAAAAGAGTATTTTTCTCCCTCGTGTTCTATCCCTGACCACCCTAACTCTGGCCCCCCTCTCTCTCTCTCTTTCGATTACCACTTGCTTCGCCAACAATTCCCCCTCCTCCACCACCCCACCCTATATAAACTAGCACATGCATTTGGATTCCCCTACTCCATTTTAATAACTTCCCCGAAAGAATACGAATCCAGAAGATTTTCACCCCCACCGCCTCTACCGGAAGTCCTCATCTTCTGTCACCCTTTGGTTGTCTCCCATGAACACTTCTAAAGGCTTCAGGCCATCCCCACCTCTACTTCGGGTTTATCTCCTCCTATGTAACGTAGTTATCATATAGCACATCAAAATGATGGAGTTGTGTATGCAGGTTGAAGGCTATTGTTTGTTTATGAATTCTGCCAAACGTGAGCTTTCTTTTCAGGTACATGACACTGCTGTCCCCCATCCCAGGGTCTCACGGGCCCACACCTCCCACACCCTCAGGGTTGGCATACTGAAAGATAAGTCTGTTGAGATGCTTGAATGGAGACGTGTAGATTTGTGCTGCATCCAAGAAGTAAGGTGGAGAGCAGGTTCCGCTAGGTTCCTCACAGGCAAAGAACACAGGTACAAGATTTTCTGGGCAGGGAACACTGACAGGGTCGGGGGTGTGGGAATACTTCTTGCAGAGAAATGGGTTGATAAGGTAATCGAGGTAGTCAGAGTATGTGATAGAGTAATTAAGATTAGATTAGTGCTTCACCATAGGTTAGCTGCCATTATCTCGGCCTATGCCCCTCAACCGGAGCTACCAGATGCGCAGAAAGACCAATTTTATGACACCCTGTTGTAGACTACCTCATTGACGAATGACAGGGACCTTTTCTTTGTGGCTGGTGATTTCAATGGACATGTTGGACAACATGCAGAGGGCTTCCATGGCGTACATGGAGTCTATGGCTTTAGTTCCCACAATGAGGAGGGAACCAGACTGCTGGAGTTCTGTGATGCAAATGATCTTATGGTTTGCAATACCAACTTCAGGAAACCCGCCTGTCACCTAGTCGCCTACCATTCTGGCAGACACACTAGCCAAATTGACTACATCCTTGCCAGAAAAAGGGAAAGAGGGCTGCTTATAAATGCCAAAACCTTCCCAGGCGAAGAATGTACCCCTCAACATAGATTAGTAGTTAGCGACTTCTGAATCAGGGTTAAATGGATGCCCAGAAGTAGACCAGCTTCGAGGAGAAGAGTCTGGAAGCTTAAAGATCCTGCAAATGGACAGAGATTTAGAGACGTATTAATTGAAGCCTTTAACAAAATGGTGGGGGGTATAGCATCATATGTGCAGAGAACAGCTTCTGTCACATTCCAGGGAGAAAAACTACAAGTAGTTGATAGCTTCTATTACCTAGGGGACCAAGTCAGTAGTGGGGGTGGATGCTCTGAAAGTGTAGCAGCTAGAATAAGAATAGCCCAGGCAAAGTTCAGAGAGCTCCTACTTCTGCTGGTAACAAAGGGCCTCTCACTCAGAGTAAAAGGTAGACTGTATGACGCATGCATACAAACAGCCATGCTACATGGCAGTGAAACATGGGCCGTGACTACTGAGGACATGCGTAAGCTTGCAAGGAATGAAGCCAGCATGCTCTGCTGGATGTGTAATGTCAGTGTGCATACTCGACAGAGTGTAAGCACCCTGAGAGAAAAGTTGGAGTTAAGAAGCATCAGATGTGGTGTCCAAGAGAGACGATTGCACTGGTATGGTCATGTGGCGAGAATGGATGAGGACAGCTGTGTGAAGACGTGTCACAGCCTTAGCAGTTGAGGGAACCTGTGGAAAAGGTAGACCCAAGAAAACCTGGAATGAGGTGGTGAAGCACAACCTTCACACATTGGGCCTTACCGAGAAGACCCGACAAGCCAAGTGAGACCATAGCCCATGGCCTATGCCAGTGGGTGTAACTAGCCCATTTATGAATACTCCTCATTCATTGGACAATAAACCTTGCTTGTGAAGACCTATTGAGGCAAGTGAAATCAAAATCGTTGGCATGGCCGATGACAGTACCACCTGATTGGCACTTGTGCCAGTGGAATGTTAAAAGCACATCTGAGTGTGATCGTTGTGAGGGCCACAGATTGGCTCCCATGCCGGTGGCATGTGAGAAACAACATTCAAGCATGGTCATTGCCAGTACCACCAGACTGGCTGTGCAGGTAGCATGTAAAAAGCACCTTTTGAGAGTGGTTGTTGCCTGAACTGCCTGACTAGCCCTCGTGCTGGTGGCATGTAATAGCACCCACTATACTCTTGGAGTGGTTAGCGTTAGAAAGGGCATCCAGTTGTAGAAACTTTGCCAGATCAGATTGAGCCTGTGAACCTTCTTGCTCACCAGTCCTCAGTCAAACCATCCAACCCATGCCAGCATGGAAAGCAGATGTTAAACGATGATGATGATATATATATATATATATATATATATATATATATATATAGATAGAGTGTCCATAAAGTCGTTCAACAATTTCAACAAGTCATTACGAGAAACTAAATTTTTGTTGTATATTAATTATGCTGTTGTTAAAAGTTTTTTTTAATGATAATAATACTTTTATTAATGTTATGATTTTACGTTTCAGACTGCAATTAATGTTGTTTTTCTGTTTCTGATAACAACTACTCCACATGAAAAATCTTGGTTTACCAAAACAAAGATATTCAAACACGAAGTAATCACACAGTTGAATATGGAAAACAAGCCCTGGCATGTCAGTCAATTGAAAACTGGTATCAGCAATTTACGGAAACAGGGACAATGCTACATAGACCAAGGACTGGAAGGTAAGGAACATCTGAAGAAGATACTGAGCATTTCTGTCAATCATTTCAACATTCCATCCATACTGCTTCCACTCGACTGCAACTACCGAGATCAACAATTTATAAGGTGCTCCATAAGAACCTGAGCCATTAAGCAACAATGGGTGGGGTGGGGGGTGAGCTTACCAGTGGAGGTTGGCAGGTGAGGTTTGCAGGTAAGGCTTTCAGTAGGGCCTATGGAACCCTGGACATTTCAGGAGCTTGCAGAAGAAGCAGAGTCATCAAGCGTAATGTAGAGGCTGCAGAGAAAACGTCTTGATGGCTCTGACCAAGAGGTGATTAGTGGGGTCAGAAGAATGCCACTTGGACACAGGCCTACTAAGTTTGAGCAGTTGTAGGTTGTAAGTTGTACGTTGGATCAGTTGGACAAGGATGTATGTTGTAAGATCTGAAACATGCAGAGAAACATCAGGACACAACATTGACAATGTGTCGTCGTCGTCGTTTAACGTCCGCTTTCCATGCTAGCATGGGTTGGACGATTTGACTGAGGGCTGGTGAAACCAGATGGCTACACCAGGCTCCAATCTGATTTGGCAGAGTTTCTACAGCTGGATGCCCTTCCTAACGCCAACCACTCAAAGAGTGTAGTGGGTGCTTTTACGTGTCACCCGCACGAAGGCCAGTCAGGCGGTACTGGCAACGGCCACGCTCATCTCGCTCGAGAAACCTCATGTGTCACCCGCACAAGAGCCAGTCCAGGGGCACCAGCAACGATCCTGCTCGAAAATCCCACAAGAGCCAGTTCAGGGGCACCGG
>NC_068999.1:54666858-54669700 GCF_001194135.2 Octopus bimaculoides
GATCTCGCTCGAAAGATTTCATGTGTCGCCCGCACATGAGCCAGTCCAGGGGCACCAGCAACGATCTCGCTCGAAAAACCTCATGTGTCACCCACACAAGAGCTGGCCCAGGGGCGTCGCCCGCACATGAGCCAGTCCAGGGGCACTGGCAACGATCCCGCTCGGTGCTTGTGTGTGTGTGTTTTGTCTTTGTGTGTGTGTGTGTGCGTGCAAGTGTGTTTTTGCATGTCTTCTCATTGACTCTACTTGGGCAACAATGAGGTGTGTTCATGTTTCACAGCTCAATAGGTTAACATATGCATCTCAATGGAAAAAAAAAAAGTATGTCAGTTCAAAACAAGTGTTGGTGCCATAAAGGGTACCCAGCAGTAGAATACTTCAAGACATCTTGTCCAACCCATACAAATATGGAAAAAGTGAACAGAAAAATGACAATGATGGTAATGATGATGATAAATGATATGTATAATTATACAGTTATACTGACTGTGTTTTTTAAAAACCAGACAATATCTCCTTCATTGCCAGTGTAAAAGAATATTGGGCCTCCATTTCCATCCCACCACTGAGTGGACACAAGATATCTTTGCTGGTAGGTGTCTGTGTTCCAGCCAAAGTGGTCAACCTAAGAAAGAGTAGATATAAAAACAATTACAGAGTTACACGTCACAAGAGTGTGGTGCACCGATGTTACAAGTATGTTGTGTTACATGCCACTGCTGTGTTATGTTACATGTTACTGATGTCTTGTGTTACACATTATTGGTGAGTTGTATTACATGTTAATTTTCCCCATTAATCATGTTTAATCATGAGATTTTTTTTATAAAAAGACATTTGGTGATATGACAGTAATATACCATTTTTACTTCTGTAAACAAATGAATGTTAATAATAATAACAATGGTTTCAGATTTTGGCACAAGGCCAGCAATTTCTACTGCACAACTGGTACTTATTTTATTGACCCCCAAATGGAATGAAAAGCAAAGTCAATCTCAACAGAATTTGAACTCAGAACATAAAGATGGATGAAATGTTGCTAAACAGTTTTTAATTCTGCCTGTTCACCACCTAATAGTGATAAAGATAGTGCTCATCGGAACTGCCCATATCCTACGTAAAATACTGTCTATGTAATCTCAAATTTTAAAAGAAACACATAAATGAAAAGTGAAACTCAGAAGTGAAATGCGAATCTGAACTCGTGATTATTTGGCTGCTACTTCTAGCAAATTGAGCAACAGTCAGGGTTTCCTTTGTTTTATCTATCTATCTGGCGATCTCATATCAAATTTAGCCATCTATCTATCTATCTATCTATCTATCATTCTGTCTGTTTATTTATCTACCACTCAGACGATTTATCGTCTATTTATCTTCATCTCTTTATCTATTGTTGTCTATCAAGTTATGAAACCTACTTAGCTAATTAACATTTCTACTCGAGACAGGAATGGTATTGATAAAAAAAAAAAATGAAACCTCATTCGAAACTTCCCGGTAGATTTCTTGTATAATTATAATTTTATTATCATCATCATCATCATTATTATTATTATGGCAGCGAGCCGGGAGAATCGTTAGCGGTATTTCGTCTGCCGCTACATTCTGATTTCAAATTCCGCCGAGGTCGACTTTGCCTGTCATCCTGTCTGGGTCGATAAATTAATACCAGTCAAGTACTGAGGTCGATGTAATTGACTATCACCCTCCGCCAAATTTCAGGCCTATAGTAGAAAGGATGACTATTATTATTATTATTATTATTATTATTATTATTATTATTATTATTATTATTATTATTATTATTAGTAGTAGTAGTAGTAGTAGTAGTAATCATGATGTAAACAAAATATGGACTTACAGCTTGAGTGAAGTACCGAGTTTCGAAATTGGTATGGAAGTATTCTGTAGAGACAACTGGTTCATAATAAGGTGTATACTTTGAAGATGCGGTCAACTGTCTTCTTAATGGTAGACCATGAAGGAATGCATGAGAGGACGGGATGAAAGCGTAAATGAGTATAGATAGAAGCAAAAAGTTGTTGCAATCCATTACAACGACCTGTAGTCGTGAGAACCAAAGATAACGTGCGGCAAGAGTGAAGGGAGAGATAATTTCTTCTAAGCGGTCAAATCACATGACAGCTTTTTTCGACAGTCAGCGAGCGATAAAAGATTCACACTTGACATTTATTGACGCTAAACCCTCTTCAAGACTATTCCAATGCAGTGTTTAACACTGAGAAGCAGCCTCTGCGTGGTCGGCTGATCTGCTGGAAGTGGCAGCTAAATATCCTGTTATTCAAACCCACTATCTTAGAAAACGAATACAGTCGTAGTGAGATCGTCGATGACCTATATTTCAAAAACCAAAAATGATTGGTGGATGCGATTGGTACATATTTTGGATCATGGGTCTGCTCGATGAGGACTGACTTGGGTTAAACAACAATTAGGTCAGGTTATCCAGGAACATATATCTACACCAAGAAGAGGACGATCCCAACGGCACCATCGCTACCAATCTTTGTCACCTCATTCAGTTTTTAATATCTTGGAGTTATCTTCCTTGCTTTTCTTGCTTAAACTTGATGTTTAACTCTTTCGTCTCTGTTTTATCCGGGGGCGCCGCTTTGAAAAGTGTAGTCAAACATCTCGATTGCCGTGCTTGTTTATTTTAAGCTTGGTGTTAGTACTTTTGCCAAACCGCCAACTTACGAAGTGGAAAATGGGAATGAAAGACTTCATTGGAGTTCTTTTAACTGACACATAACATCATAATATTTCTTACATAAGCACAAGGGGTCAGAAATATATATATATATATATATATATA
>NC_068999.1:54676339-54688839 GCF_001194135.2 Octopus bimaculoides
CCTGAGTCGATGGTGGGGGGAGCTGCGCTGAGTTGGCCGGAAGGGAGAAAAGGGCAGAGGGAGCCTCGATCGGGATTCGTGCCCTTTTCGAACGGGGTTGTGGTCAGGACAAGACGTGTTAAGCGACGGTCTAGGTTTGGGAGAAGCAGCTGCTATTCCTGGTGTACTTTGGGTTGGGGCAAGCTTCAAGGATTGGATCCCGCAAGACAGACTCGCAGTCGAGGAAAGAAAAACCGAGGTAAGGCGATTACATCTACTCGTACGCACACACCACAGTATACATACACACAAAGTACCTGTCACTACTCTCAGTATATCAAACCACCATATGAGTGTGTGTGTGTGTGTATAAGTTAGGTTATATTCTGTTATGAACGTAGTAAAGTGCAGTATAAAACTCATCCACTTTCAGATTTCACCCAGTGCTATCCAGCGGTAGTATTATACCTACTGCCAGATATGTGTAGGGCAAGAAGGAGTACACTACAATTGTTTTCACACAATTTTGCAGGTTTGCAGGAACTTGGTTATGTAACCATTCCCTGCATTATGAGACCTTGTTGTGTTTCATTAGGTGATATATAAATATTGTTTCTGTGTTTCATAAACTCAAATTCTCAGCTTCAAGCACATCCTTTCTGTCTGTCGTGGCTTGTAAGATAGTAGCAACCACTCAGTGTATCAAACCACTTTATATATATATATATGAAGACTGAGACAGAACAGTGGAGAAGAAAGACTGGTTGTGTTGGCTACTCATTTCATAGAAAAATATTCCATGTAGAAAGAGAGCAAAACTTTAACACATTCATAGTCTTCACTGTGTGATAACCTCTATAAGGGGACATAATCAAAGCCATGTCGTTTAGAAGTGTGGTCTTTGTGTTACATCAAAGACCCTCAGTGCTGTTAGTCTCATATTTATAACCCCAGGTAAGTCCTGACCCATAAACCTATGATCACTGGTATTTCGTCCATGACCATCCTGTCTATTATTTCAGACACAGAGTACTGGAGGACTGCCTGCCCTTCTGGTGTATCCCTCTTATCTAAAATGATAGTATGTGTGTGTGTGGTGGGGTCTGATGGTAACTAGATTGTTATTTCCCAATTTTGGCATGCTTGCTGACACTTGTAAGCTTGTCTCATGAAGAGAGACACTGTAGATTCTCTAATATAGACACAATACCAGAATTTTAAGAAGACATAGTTGATTATAGTTAATCCTCCTATTTGATTGGTACTTATTTGATGTGATTTGAACTCAAGATTTAATCCTTTAGCATTTAAACTGGCCAAATCCAGCCAAAATATTCTGCTTCTTTTATGTTCAAACTGCCCAGATCCAACATCTCACACTTACCCTACAAATTCATTCTAAAAATAAATAACCACATCATCGAAATCTGAAAGCCACAAGATAAAGCATGATTAATTCAGAACAATGTGAATAAATAAGCTTTACATTTAACAATAACCTGCTAAAGGGTTAAAGTAACCTAATAGAATACCCCAAGCCATTTTGTTTGAGGCTCTTCCAATTTTACTAGTCCACTATTCTTGCTTAATAATCCTTTCTGCTATAGTCACAAGGCCTGAAATTTTGGAGGATGGGGTTAATTGATTACACTGACCCTGGTGCTCAACAGGTACTTATTTTGTCAACCTTGAAAGGATGAAAGGCAAATTTGAGCTTTGAATGTAAAGATGGACGAAATGTCACTGAGCATTTGGTCCAGTGTGTTAATGATTCTGCTAGCTCACTGCCTTCTCTTGCTTAATAATGATTTCTAATTTAAATACAAAGCTTTAAATTTTGGGGTGGAGGCATAGCAGATTTTATTAACCCCAGTATTTGACGGTTATTTGCCATGAAACCACCTCAATTCTGGGAAGAGGGTATTTTCAAGTTAAAGGAAAGATGGAGACGCATTGTGCAACAAAATGGTTCATATTTGGTTGATTAAAAATGTAATGGCAAGTATTTATTGACCATTTTCTTTCATTTAAAAATCGGCACAAACTTTCTGGACAACCCAATATATATGTAAATATATATATATATTATATCTATATATACATTTTAATTTAATTTAATGTCTTTATGCAGCTGAGGATTGCTCTGCATTTAAATTGATGTAATGATTGCATTGTTCAATTAAATGGAGTTGCTTGAAACGATCGTACTGCATTACCTCCGGATATCATTGTTGCTTATTTTGATTATATATCATATTTATATACGAGACTCTTCGTGGGACACACAAAAACTGGTTCAGGAGTATCTGGTGGAGCAGATGTATCTCGTTCGGGTGGTGATAAATAAAAAATCTCGTTAAAATGTCTGTTCCATAATGCAACTTACCGTTTTGTAGAGAGAAAAACAGCCAGATGGAGGAAAATTCTTCATATATATATATATAGAAGATCCCAAAATAAGAGAAATGAACACTTAATCCACGAGAAAAGTATATATATATATATAATTAGAAATATAATATTTCTAAATCTCTCACAGAGATTTAAGCAGTAGTGGAGCGATAAAGTTGTAGTATATTGTCAACTTAATGTGACAATCCCAATAAGGGAACACACTACTGCCGTTTAGCCCTAGGAAGCTGGACCGCTTCCTGTCGGCCTTGACACAATTACTGTGTCCTTAAGTTTGCGAGGGGGAGACAAGCTCCTCCACCCAGCCTAGCCAGCATTCAGGGACATGTTTCTGAGTCTTTGCTCGGCCGACAGGAAGCGGTCCAGCTTCCTAGGGCTAAACAGCAGTAGTGTGTTCCCTTATTGGGATTGTCACATTAAGTTGACAATATACTACAACTTTATATATATATATTTGAAAAGATTTGTAAATGTACCACACGAGTAAGTAGATATTAAAGAGAAATAAAAAGGTCTCAGTCTTTCGTCATTGGCTCTGTGAGGCCCAACGTTCGAAGGTCATGCTTCATCACCTCATCCCATGTCATCCTGGATTCCTTCAACTGTTTGGGAGTGGCACTTCTTCATACAGCTCTCCTCATCCATCCGTAGTACACGACCATACCAGCGCAAACGTCTCTCTTGCACGCCACATCCGATGCTTCTTATGTCGAATGTTTCTCTCAGGGCGCTTACACTCTGTCGTGTGTGCACACTGACATTACACATTCAGTGGATGATGCTAGCTTCATTTCTTTTGAGCCTACACATGTCCTCCACAGTCACGGCCCATGTTTCACTGCCGTGAAGCATAGCAGTTCATATACATGCATCATACAATCTCTGAGTGAGAGGCCCTTTGTCACCAGTAGGGGTAGAGGCTTTCTAAACTTTGCCCAGGCTATTCTTATTCTAGTGGTAACACTCTCAGAGCATCCACCCCCATTATTAACTTGGTCACCTCAGTAGCGTGAGCTATCAACTACATCTAGTTTCTTCCCCTGGAGTGTGATGGTATCTGTTTTCTGAGCATCTGTGGTGTTTATTTCCCCTGTGCATCTGCTGCTCACAAAAGCTATCTTCCCGGTTAATCTTCCTTTGATGTTGCTGCACCTTTTATGTGTCCATAGCTTACACTGGGTACATCTTATGGAGTTTCTCCCTACACGTTTTCTACAGATCAAGCAGGGCCACTTACCTGAGGGTGTGTGTGATGAGTTTACCTTCCTACCTACTAGAACTTGGGTCTTTGCTACATTGACTTTAAGGCCTTTTGATTCTAAACCTGAAATTTCTTCTCTAGTTCACGTAGTGATTCTGCTAAGAGGGCCGGGTCATCAGCATAGAGGAGCTCCCAGGGGCAACCCATCTTGAATTCCTCTGTTATTGCCTGGAGGACTATGATGAATAAAAGGGCTGATTCTTTGTAGACCCCTACTTCTACCTAGAATTCTTCACTATACTCATTGCCAATCCTAACCTTACTAACGGCCTCCCTGTATAGGGCCTGTACAGCCCTTATTAACCATTCGTCAATCCCTAGTTTCTGCATCGCCCACCAGATGAGGGATTGGGGGACCCTGTCAAAGGCTTTCTCCTAGTCCATAAAAGCTAAGTATAGGGGTTTATCTTTAGCTGGGTATTTCTCCTGCAGTTGCCGTACCCAGAATATAGCATCAGTGGTGCTTCTACCTGGCACAAAACCGAACTACATCTCATCTAAGCAGATTCTTTCCTTAATGAGATGGGCTGTGACCCTCTCCGTGACCTTCACCAGTTTGATACCCCTGTAGTTATTTCTATCTAGAGCATCACCTTTACCCTTGTAGCAGTTGACTATGGTGCTGCTACATCAGTCATTGGGTATGACTCCATCATGTACTACCTGGTTTACAATGTGGGTGACTAGGCCATAGCCCACACCACTAGATATTTTAAGCATCTCAGTAGTGATTCCTGATGGGCCGGGGGCTTTTCCTAGTTTCATACCCTTAATTGCTTTATCCACCAGGGTGCTGTCTATTTGGATAGTTGGTCCCTCAACTGGGTCAAAATTTGGCAGGCTCTCCTCTTCCCATTCATTCTCCACATTCAGCAGTCTTTCATAATGGCTTCTCCAAGCCTCTTTCTTTTGAGAATATAGGGACTATATCAGAAGCCATTATAGTAGAATTAGAAAATAGCAGAGGGAAGAGATCGTGTAGTTGTGGGTCAGAAGCTGGAGTATGTCTGAGTGGTTCTTTCCTGGATGAATGTTAAAATTGTAATACATACATATGAAACACATGTGTTTTAATATGAAAATGCTTAATTTTTTATTTACCAGACTGGTTTAAAATATGGAAAAAAAGAAAATAAAAGAAAAGAAAATGATGGTGTTTATATTTTATTTAGATTTCAGTTTGTTTAAAGTCTTCATTTGTAATTTTTTTCCAATTTAAAAACATTTTTGAATATTATTTTTTTTTTATTCATTTTATATTTTTTTCTTTACATAGAATACAAAAAAAAAATTTTGCAAAATAAAAATAAAAAAAAAACGTTTTCTCCCCCCTCCCACTTAAGACAAAAAAAAAAAAGACCAGGCATACTGCATCACAACTTATAAACTGGAAGGTTAGGTTTCAATACTTGCCAAACAATGATCGGGGATTGGGAGGAGAAGAACAAGCTTAAATGATATATTTTTTTTGTATCGTTCACTTTTTCACCTAAAATAGGTTTGTTTCATATCTTTTTTTCGAGGGAATGATAAATGAGCAGGGAGGTGGGGGTTATTATAACTCCCACCACCCCTCCACACAAACTAGTAAAATAATAACAACTAGATTTGCACCGAGTGTAGTAAACATTTGTTTAAACAAACATGCCAACATTAGACCTCTCTCTCTCTCTCTCTCACAGACAGATTGACAAAACACACAGCCACATAACTAGAAAGAAGTGACCAATACTATACAGCAGATTCACACAACATAGATGGATTGGTGACGGAGGGGGGGGGTTAAGGGTGCATAGACAGCCCCCCCCCCCCCCCGCCACATCCTATGTTGCTTTTATGTACAAACCTCACACCGCAATCAATCAGTTTACTCTATTCCCTCCTTCCCTCTTGGGGTACTGACTCACATCTTCTTCAGACTAACCAATAAAGCATACCGCCCCCCCCAAAAAACCCAACCAACAACCTAGATGAAGGGATTAAAAAAAAGATGAAAACATCCTGCAACCATTTGCCCAACTGTTCTGTGAAAAAGCTGCAGAAGAAATAATGATGTTTTTTACATAGGCACAAAAATTAGGCGGAAGGGAGTTAGACAACACCATCAACCCTCGGACTTGAGTGGTACTTTATTTTATCAACCTTGGAAGGATGAAAGGCAAAGTTGACCTCGGGAGGATTTGAACTCAGAATGTAAAGAGCGAGAAGAAACACTGCAAGGCATTTTGTCTGATAAGGAGTAAAAGAAAAATCAGGTGATGGAGAAGGAATTTTAATATGTCTAAAACGTCTAAGTTTATAATTACACCAGAGGATGATATAACGAGTGACATTCAACTATTAAAGGAGTAGATTTAATCTTGTCCCAGAACACATGCTTATTCAATCTTCTTTGAATGAAGAAGTTATACAGAAATGAAGCTATCTTAACAACCTCTAATATTTCTAAAGATTTTATTTTCTCATCTTTTGACAATTATTTTCATAAGTTAGCATGGCTGGGATGGGCATTACTGACACCAAGTAGGTTTGTTCTGTTGCAGTTGAATGTTCCTATGACTGCCAACTTCCAAACATAAGAACACTGCAGATTAGTCAACTAGACACAGTTATGGAGTTTGCTCAGAATAACAATAAAATGACTGCAACTATAAGGTTTAAAGTCACGATACTCCAAGTAGTGGTGATAATAACAGAAGCAATTAAACTGAGCTTTAACCAACCACTCTCTAATTAATCTTTTAAATATATAATACCTAAACTGAGAAGTTGGCAAAAAAAAGTGTATTAAATTTAGTAGAATATATCCTTCAAAATGACATTTGCTAAAACCTAAGAAAATGTTGACCTCAATACATACACACACACACACGCATATATATATAAATATATATGTATGTATGTATGTATATATATATATATATATATATATATATATATATATACACACACACACATACAGAGACACACATAAAATGACTGCTGCATACATGTGAAAAAGCTTAGAATAGTGCCACAGTGAATCAAAAGCTTCAAATGAATAAATAAACTGGATTAAATTAGTGGAGTACTTTTTCTCCCATTTATATAACAAAACACACACACACATCATAATATAAAACAAACAACTTTTGAGGCAAGTATTATCAAGAATAAGTCCAACAATACGAACACAAAAACAATATATGAAGTGATATTAAAGCAAGCTAAAATATACCTTAACAGGATCATTAAGATGTGAACGTCGATGTATTTCTATTAAATAAAACACAGCTCAGGTGACTGATAAAGCCAGCATACTGGTAATGGCACAGCTGTGACAATAAATGGCAGAATGAAAGTAAGGAATTGTTGACAGAAGTTTGGGGAGTAGAGGAGAGAAAATTAAGCAACTTGTGCGAAGTAGTCCCAATAATTTTAAGGGACTAGCAGCATCTGATTCTTTTGAGAAATAATCAGTTTTAAATAATAATAGCTGATGTTACATTCTGGCTCCAGTGGTTTCAGGCATAAACAGTGGGAGCAAGGGAGAGAATGCTTTCTCATCTTAAAAAACAGAAGGAAGCCAACAAAAATCTAAGACCAGTTCATTGACAAAAGGAAAGCGAATCACAGTAAATGTTTAATAGAAAAAAATTCTTATAAAAAAAAAAAAAAGGCCATGATACAATTTCTGAAATGATTATTTAACAGGATGGTGAGTGTTAGGAAAAAAAACGAAGATGAAGTGACTGTGTTTGTGTGTGTGTGTGTGTGTGTAAAAAGGTGTAAGCATTTTAAATCATGATCAAAGTTACAACTGCATACAATTCACACGTGGCTGTACACATACAATACTCACTCGCAATGTATTATACACACACAATATGTTTCTGAGCTACATGGAAGTGTAGAAACAAAGTAATAGTTGAATATAGACCAACACTGTTACCACTGCCATCTTAATTAAGCCAATACTCACACCTAAAGTGATTAATAACAAATGAACATGTTGGCAAATACTGTGAGAGAAACTGGTAGTGTTTGTGTTGGTAACATGTGACAGGCAAGCTGGAGCAATCGGTAGGTTTCTACAGCTAAGGTTTTTAGGGATGGGGTTGTTCATGACATCAAAGAGGAGGTAAAAAAAACAAGAGGTGCAAAGCATCTTTGTACAGGGCAGGTGGTTGCTATAGCAACATCAGCAAGTATAGACAGGTTATACAAGGTTGAACTAAAAGGTGCACTACTTAGGGTCAGGGATGGGGGGGGGTAACCAAAGAAAACAAATTTAAATTAAAGTATCATTCAAAATAAGAGAAGATTCTTGCTTGTAATATTGTAATTTAGGTCAACCCTTCTACACAAAAAGGACTGTTTTATTGTGCTTTTGGGGTTGTTGTTTCTTTTTGGCTATAGCCCAAACATTTAAGGGCAGAGCAGAGCAACATATTACAGCGAGATATATTAGGGGTCAGAAAATTAGGTTAGGTGAAACTGGATTATGTCTGAGGTTTTGGTAATTGATTCAGTTTATAAGAGAGCAGAAAAAAATACCCCAATTATTTAAGAACTTAGTGGCGTTTCTGAACACTATTTAGAACGTTAATAGTTTTTATTGTCATCAGGTTAAAACCATGACCTCCCCATTTTTTTCTGTTTTCTTTTTATTGTTAAAATGTTTGAGATCTCAGATCACTGCACCAAGCTTCTACTTTTATTCTGAAAGCTTGATTCCAATAAACTGTTCAATTATCTTTTTGTTTCTTAATGGAGTCCATTGCACTGTACACAGAAAATAACAATTTTGGTAATTTTTCAATCATGGATAATTGAGCTATCTTTGGAGCTTATTTATATCATTTTTCAAGAGATTTATGGACAGTCTTGGTAATAATGCTTTGTTCCCTGCAAAACAAAGGAATATTACAAAATTTTGATTTACTTTCGTACAGAAACGCCCACCAAGTTCCCTACCAGAAAGTGAGATTGTATGACCCTCTCCCTCACCACCACTCAACTCTTACATTTCAGTTGATGGCGTTGATTGATGTATACTGAAATACAACAATTTCACTGTTTATGTGAATACGATTCCAAAGAAGGGAGGTGGTGGGGGACAGGAAAAAAAGATTATACTTCATTGTCGTCGTCGTTATCATCATCATCATCATCATCAAGGTTATAAGTAGGACAATTTCACACAATATTTTGGCCAGACACAACCTACAAATTCAAAGCAGATTTAAAAAAAAACAAAAAAAAAACACAGTCTCTATCCACATTATCGTGTCGTTTGTATTTTAAATAAATTTTAGCATCACTAAATTGTTTTATTTTGAGACTGTTCGTTTCTTCGAGTGGAAATCACGAGAGGAATATTATAATTGTAATAGTGAAATTAAAAAAATAAAAAAATTACCCTGGCAGTGTAAATAAAAAGAAAACAAATAAAGAAAACTATCTTAGACCTGGTATCTAGTCAGTGAAGATGATTTCAAATTTCATGATCAGAAGAACATCTCTTTAAGATGACCAGCAGATGTGACTTTGTTATCTGCTAAAATTGATTTGAGTTTGTGACAAGAATAAAAAATGAACAACTAAATATAAAAATGACATAGAAATAAAACAGAGGAGTAAGATAGAAGAAAACTACTATACTAATGTATATATAATGTATGTATGATAAATATGTAATGTGTGTATGTGTGTGAGTTCTGAAAACAACTTAAGTTTCATGTTCAAGTGAAATAAATTTGACTTGGTTTGGGTTAAACTAGAGTCTGCTTACCTTCAATCATCAGCTTATCTCAGTGCATACCACAAAATGGCTGGTGGTAATTTTAAGAAAAATCACAAAACTCAGTATCTGTGAGTAAGTGAAAATATTGTGACAGGGGCGATAACTCAGATTTTGAAGTAGGTGAGGAGGCTCTAGTGCAACCCAAACCAAATCAAATATCTTCCCTGGAGCATGAAACTGGAGTTGCTGTCACAATCATTCAGTTTACTGTATAGGAAAAATATTTTTAACTCCTCTCAAAAGTATGTATGTGAGTGTGTCTGTTATGAGGTGATGAAGAAGAGATAGAAATGTGAAGTAGCACTATATAATTATTGTTTATTGTATGTGTGTGTGTATGTAAATGCCATCTATGTAGGTGTTCAAAATGTGTGTGTATGTATTCTTCTTTCCACTGGAAGGGAACAAAAGCAAATACCAGCATATATGTTGTGGATGTGGCTAAGATGTTCCATTTGAAGGGAACACCTCTCCATACTTTGTGTTGCTGTATGTGTGATGTGTTAAGGAGGGGAGTAAAACAGTCCCGTGGAGTGGCCAGAACACAACAACCAAGCACACAGCAAAGGTACGCACTTTATCATACTATGTCTTCTGTTATATTTCCTTCACTGTCATGTCTGTCGAAAATGAGAGAGAGAAAGAAAAAGAAAAACTGATGAAATGGTATAAAACAAAAACATGTCAGTTTAGAATGTGTGTTGTGCTTGTATTGATATGTGCATGCATGTAATATATTTCCATATGTAACATCACTATCAAGGTATTGAGGCTTTTAGTGGAGTTCACTCAGTAGTAAACATCTGGACGAGAGCTTACATTTTCTCAAAACATCTCATGGTACAAGAGGAGATTTATGAACACATTACATTTCACTTGTCTCTGCTATTGCTATTTAATGCAAGGAACACTTTTCTGGTCATGCTGTCAGGTGGAACACCAAATCCCATTGGAGGTTATATTCTGGAGTCTTCTTTATCCTAATACAAGACGAAGACCAGTCAATAACAATGTGTTATTGGAAGGGACATACAAAATGAAATTGAGAACCTACTATAGATAATAGGGGATAGATTCCTGGTATGGTGTGATCAAATGCATCTCAATTGCAGCCAATTGAAATTAAAATGAAATTTTTCTTATAGATGGTCAGGTTGGACATCAACCACTTTGCTTTCAATAGTTTAGGAAGGACTAAAGAATTGTGTCTAATATAGCCCTGAGTCAACCAATGCCTTATGAATAAATTTGGTAGATGGAAACTGTGCGGAAGCCCAATGTTTATATGTGTGTATAAACACACACACACACACATATGTATGTGTTGTTTTTGTATTTGTCTATCACAGCTTAACAACTGGCATTGATTTGTTTGTGTTCTTGTAACTTTAGCAGTTTGGCAAAGGAAGGCCAACAGAATAAGTACTACAAATTTAAAGTAAATACTGGGATTGATTTGGTCACTGAAACCTTTCAAGGTGGTGCCCCAGTATGGTCACGGTCAAAAGACTAAAACAAATAAAAGAATAAATAAAACTAACTTACCACTGGATTGTAATTCCATAATTTATAACAAGTTCTCTCAATGTGTTTTCTGTGCTTCTTTTGCAGCCAATATTAGTGGCACTAGACTAGCCAGTGGTTTGGCTAGACGGAGGAAAGAATGCTGCAACAGAATCAGAAAAGAATTGAGATATAAAAAGGAAAATACCAAAATATATTGAAAAACATGATAACAAATTTTTGCTGTTGTTGTTTTTAGTCACAGGCCTGTAAAACAATGAGGGCTGAGGACTGAGATATGTGGTGCAAGAAGACCTGGCCACCACAACAGAACTGAGATCCTAAAACCAAGGTGCCATGTAAACATACTGGCAGTGCTGATATAAAAGGTCAGGAGGGGGTGATGCGAGGGGAAATAATTAGATAAAGTGATGTTACCTTAAGTAATTCTGATGCTGATGCTCGTTTATCAACATCAACCTCCAAACATTTGTCCAAGAAATCCTGGAAGACCGGTGACAACTTGTGTTTCTCTTTGATTTCTGGTTTACCATTTGTTGCTATTAAGTACAGTGCCTGTTAATGGAATAATGGTAGAAATGTCAAGTTGGATATACAGAGAAGTGACAGTAGAAAGAAAAAGTAATAAATTGAATATGCACACTGATAAATATGCATATAAATATACATACATTGCTGAATAGACATTCATACTGACAAATACACACACACAATTATACATACACATACACTGATAAATACACACACTGATGGTTACACATGCACGCATAGGTAAATACATGAATTTAGCAATAAACACACACACACACACACAATGATGACAATGAGAAAACTAGACCTGCCATGAGGATAAGAAATAGAAGGAACAGAAAAGTAAATATTGCCAGATAAGACAGAGTGTAAGTGTTTTGAGAGAAAAACTGGGTATACATAGCATCAGATGTGAGGTGCAAGAGAGAAGACTGTGCTGGTGTGGCCATGTAATGCATATGAAGACAGTTACATCAAGAGGTGCTGATCTCTAATTGCAGAGAGTATGTGTGGAAGGGGGACACCAAGTGTGAGAAAGGATCTACAAACGTTAGGACTCACAGAAGCGATGACAGGGGATTGAGACTCCTGGCAGTTTGCTGTACTTGAAAAGACACATCAAGCCAAGTAAAAGCATGGTTGCCCTTGCTTACAGACTCAACCCCTGCAACCTTCTCCAGCTGAGTATCTTTAATCATGCAGGCTCGTAGGTGCTGGTGCCATGTAAAAAGCATCCGTGCCAGTGCTGCATAGACGCACCCAGTACACTCTGTAAAGTGGTTGGCATTAGGAAGGGCATCCAGCTATAGAAACCAGGCCACAACAGACATGGACCCTGAACAACCCTTCAGCTGGTCAGTTCCTGTCAAACCGTCCAAACCAAGCCAGCATGGAAAATGGACGGATGATGATGATGATATACAATAATCACAATGTAACAGAAACAGTAAATAATAAATACGTTAAACTATTTTTCTTTACTAATCAATTTGGGTAAATGTACAAATT
>NC_068999.1:54691047-54695012 GCF_001194135.2 Octopus bimaculoides
GCACATAAAAGACACCATTTCGAGCGTGGCCGTTTTCGTGCGGGTGACACGTAAAAGCACCCACTACACTCTCTGAGTGGTTGGCGTTAGGAAGGGCATCCAGCTGTAGAAACTCTGCCAAATCAGACTGGAGCCTGGTGTTGCCATCCGGTTTCACCAGTCCTCAGTCAAATCGTCCAACCCATGCTAGCATGGAAAGCGGACGTTAAACGATGATGATGATGATGATGATATAGAGAGAGAGAGAGAGAGAGAGAATTTGTGTGTGTGCGCGTGTATGTTCCTTATGCATTCCAAAACTAAGTAGCTGATTTTAACGTATGGGGTATTAAAAGATTCAGTAGGCTTTTGGCTACCTAATAAACAATATTTTCATTCATATATTTGCATTACAAAAATTGTCATTTTTCTTTTAGTTACCCCGTTGTAAACATTTTATATCACCACCACAACGACAATGACGTCACATTTTCTATATGAGAGTGTTTGCACGTTCGTTGCCCATGTTAAGCTGATGACTGACAAGTATATGTGTATGATGGTGTATGTGTCTGTCAGTATACATACATTTTTGTGACGACTGACACACACAGGGACAGAGATAGGCTTCAGGTGTGTGTTAATGTATGTTTGTGTGTGTCTTAGTTTATGTATGTAACTTTCTCCTGCTCAACAGTGAAACATGCCGATATTGAAAGTTTAGTTGCAGCCTGGACTTTAATCGAACAACAGCGTTCACTTTGAAGTACTACCAACATGAAGATTTGGCTGATTTAACACCACTCACAATACTCGCAAATATATATACACCTAGAGGAAATATTTTCTGTTATAGCCCTGGCCTAACAAAACATTATGAATGAACCTGGTAGACAGAAACTGAAAAGAAGTGCATTGTATGTACATATGTAGGTAAAAGCATCCAGCACACTCTGTGAAGTGGTTGGAGTTAGGAAGGGCTTCCAGCTGTAAAACCCATGCAAAAACCAACTGGAGTCTGATGCAGTCCCCTGGTTTGCCAGCTCTGGTCACACCATCTAACCCATGCCAGCATGGACAATGGACGTTAAATGATGATGATGATATGTGTGTGACATCACAAGATGGTTGTAAACTAACATCACCATCTTACAAACAATGTAGTTTATTTCTAGTCTTTTGTGAAGAACGTGTCTAGTTGTGGGGAAATATTACCTTGTCAGGAAAGAGGCGAGTGTTGGTGACAGGAAGAGCATCTGGCCACAGAAAAAAAATCTAACTCAACAAATTCTGCCTGACCAAAGCAAGCATGAAAAAGTGGACATTGAATGATGACGATAATGATAATAATGATGCTCAACTGTGCTGTTTTCATGGAATTATCTACTGTGTTGTTTAAATATACAATTGACTTCATCTATTAATACAACAGAGATTATAAATGAGAAAAAGGACTTAACTCACCGTGTAACCACCTCAGGGGCCATCCAATATGGGGTCCCGACCATAGTAGACCTTTTACTTTGTTCTGGAGATAACTGGGCACAAAAGCCAAAGTCAGCTAAACAGGTTGGAAAAATAACAAAAGGGAAAACAATTAGTACAAATAAACAAAACATTTTGCGTTCTTACAAATTTGTTTTTATTGATAGTGTTATTACTATGTTTGAAGGTGCATGGCTCAGTAGTCAGAGTGTCAGGCTCACAATCATGAGGTAGTGAGTTTGATTCTCAGACTGAGTTGTATGTTGTGTTATTGAGAAAGACACTTTATTTCATGTTGCTCCAGTTCACTCAGCTGTAGAAATGAGTTACAGCTGGGCACCAGTGACGTTGCATCAGCCTTTGCCTTTCCCTCGGATAACATTGTTGGCATGAGGAAGGGAGGCTGGTATGCATGGGCAACTGCTGGTTTTCCATAAACAACCTTGCCTGGACTTGAGGGTAACTTTCTAGGTGCAATCCCATGGTCATTCCTGACTGAAGGGGGTCTTTACTCCTTACTATCTTAGCCTACAAGGAGGTGAGTTGTCAGAATTGTTAGTGTGCTGGACGAAATGCTTAGAGGCACTTCATCTTTCTTTATGTTCAGAGTTCAAATTCCACTGCAGTTGACTTTGCTTTTCATCCTATCGGTGTTGATAAAATAAGTACCAGAGTGACACAGGGGTTGATGTAATAGACTTAGCCCCATTCCCCAAACCTGCTAGCTTTGTGCCAACATTTGAAACCAACAAAATTCCTTGATCGAATTATTATAAAGGCTGGCCGAATTGTTAGCATGCAGGACAAAATGCTTAGCTGTACTTTGTCTTTCATCCTTTTTGGATGAAATAAGCACCAGTTGAGCATTGGGGATAATGTAATCGACTAGCCCACGCTCAGAAAATTGCAGGCCTTGTGCCAAATGGAAAAGGAGTTATCTGTTATGTTAGTCTATATTCTTTATTGTGGCTACTAACTTCTAGATCAGTGTTTCTCAACATATTTTTTGCCTAGTGCTCCATCATGAATACAGCTCATGATGGGGAACACTTAAGAAGTTTTAATTAAAACTTGAGTTTTTCTTTAAAGGGTTTAGGCAAACATTTTGACTCTGTACTTATTTTTAACGTTTGTTGTTCTATTCTGTTGGTCTCTTGCTGAACTACTCAGCTACAGGGATGTACAGAAACCAAGAGCAATCGTCAGGCAGCGACAGGGAACAAACATAAAAACACATACATTATATTCACACACAACAAGCTTCCACACAATTTCCACCAACCAAATTCATTCACAATGCATTGGCCAGTTCAGGGCTATTGTAGAAGTCACATTCCAAGGTGCTGTGCAGTGGGATTGAAAAGAGTGCTTCTTAGCCGCACAGCCTTGGCTGTGCCCTATTCACTTGTTACTAGGAAGTAACCAATGCCCTACTAGTGGGGTATGCAACCCATCTTGAGAAACACTATTCTAGATTATCCATTTGTTTTAAAGTAGATATGAGAGGGTAGTGAAATGTTCCTGGCTTTAAGGGTATTGTGAAAGGCCAGGTTGGAGGACCAACCTCCCAAGTTCTTTTACAGGGCTTAGAAAAACTGAAGGACTGCTGCAATAAGTGTGTGAATTTGAGAGGGGAATATGTTGGATAAAATCATAATTAACTGATCTTTCTCTACTTTCTTTTACCCAAAGCCAAGAACTTTTCAGCACTCCCTCATACATAAGACAGAATATACAGTATACTTAACCAATATACTTGGACTCAATCTGTGTGCTATAAGGAGAGGATTTTTTTACCAATGGTAGATTACTTGTATTTTATAGACATGTTTTGTCTGGCAGGACACCAGAGCAAGTAGAATAACAAGAGATATATAATTTCCAAGACAATAATATCAATGAAAATGATCAAAATATAAATTAGGTTATCAACAAATTCCATCATCAACAATTGTTTGGCATATGATACAACAGGTGTACAACATGGTATCTAGTCAAATGACATGTATTTAACTCATACTTACTTAACTTCACACTACCATCCATGCCAAGAAGTATATTATCACTTTTTATATCCCTATGAATCACTTGGTTTTCGTGTAAAAATTCTAAGGCTTGCAAACACTAGAAATAAAGAGAAAATGACAATTATAGGATAATTATGTTCTTTTTGTCTCATTTAAAATTAAGCATAAAATGCAATGACTTATACACAAGCAAACATAGTGTGTATCTGATAGGAATGGTGACGCAGACAGGAGAACTAGAATTCTGAATATGAGTATATGCATATTTTTTATTAATATTTAATAGAAACAACAGACTGAGAGTTTTGTGCATTGGCAATTATCAAACTATAGGGGTGGGCCCTGGCCTTGCCAGCTCCTGTCAAGCTGCCCAACCCATGCCAGCATGGAAAACAGACATTAAATGCTGCTGATGTTTATGTGTGTGTGTATATATATATATATATATATATATATATATATATATATATATAT
>NC_068999.1:54695658-54699005 GCF_001194135.2 Octopus bimaculoides
TAAGAGAGGGGGAAGATGGGTATGGGAGGGGAGAGGAAGAGAGGAGAGAGGGTGGGTATAAGAGAGGGAAGGTGGGTATGGGGGGGAGAAAGAGAGGAAGAAAAAGAGAGTGAGAGAGGGAAGAGGGTATGGGGGGGAGAAAGAGAGTGAGAGAGTAAGAGTGTAGAGAGCAGGAGTGAGAGAGGGGGGGGAGTACGAGAGAAGAGAGTGAGAGAGAGTAAGAGAGAGGAGAGAAAGACTAGGGGTGAAGAGAAGTGGGAGTGGAGAGAAGTAGGAAGAGAAGCTGGAGTGAAGAGAAGTAGGAAGAGAAGTAGGAAGAGAAGTTGGAGTGAAGTAGGAAGAGAAGTGGGAAGAGAAGTAGGAAGAGAAGTAGGAGTGAAGAGAGGTGAAGAGACATACAAACAGACAGTAAATGATGATGATGATGTTGCATACACACACACACACACACACACACACACAGAGTCCAACTCATGCCACCAGGAAACATAAACGTTAAGAGATAATTATGATGACATCATCATCATCATCATCAACATTTAACATCCATTTTCCATGCTAGCAGGAGTTGGATGG
This sequence comes from Octopus bimaculoides, assembly GCF_001194135.2. NCBI lineage: Eukaryota > Metazoa > Mollusca > Cephalopoda > Octopoda > Octopodidae > Octopus > Octopus bimaculoides. The sequence continues at coordinate 54,696,235 of NC_068999.1, forward strand.
TTTGACAGGAAGTGGTAATGTGAGGGGCTGCACCAGGTTCTATAGCCTGTTTTGGCTTGGTTTCTACAGCTGGATGTTCTTCCTGATGCCAACTATTTTACAAAGTATACTGGGTGCTTTTTATGGGGCACCATCACCCACACCAATGCTTTTTACGTGACACCCTGAATTCAGGGTGGCCCTGTCTTCTGTAACATTACACAAATATATACAGTGAAGGTGAGAGAGCGAGAGAGAGAGACTGTGTATGTGATGGTGCGAAAGACAGAGGGTGGAAGCAGTAAAGATAGAGACACAGAATATGAATCCTATACAATGATAAACATTGTTAGTGTGTGCATGAAGATGTAGTGTATTAGTGATTAAACCAAACCAACCCGTGAACTCTTCACTACTTACCTCTCGTCCGACAGCTGCTATTTGACCTTCGTCCATACAGGTTTCTGTGACAACGTCTGTTAATGAACCTCCAGCAAGATATTCCATCACCACCTGTGTATATAATTAATCATTTGGTAACGACTTAGTACAGGAGTCTCAAGACAATTTACTTTGTATAGAAAAGTAATACAGTGATGTATAAACAACAGACCTAATTCCATAAAACGAAATAACTTACCCACAACTCTTCACCAACCAAATAACTATCCAAATAGTTTACAATATTTGGATTTTGGTTTTCCCTCATGACGAGGATTTCATTGATAATAAGTTCTTTTTTCGGCTGCTGAGAAAGATTCATTGTTTTAATAGCAACTTCCCGACCAGTTGCAATTTCTATAGCAATAAAAACAGTTCCTGACGCACTGAAAGTAAAACGAAATATAAAAAATAATAATACAGCAATACAAAAATAATTTTACAAATTTAAAATAACTTTAATACTTTCATTACCAATAGTTCTACAGAATGTTTTAATTAATTTTGGAAATAATTAAAAAATTAAAAAAAATTTAGTAAAATGACTTTCTTACAGTCTTTGTAACATAAACTAATAAAATGTTTTTAAAGTTATAACCAAATGTTTTAATTAAAATACAGACTCTTTAAAATGAGACACTTTTGTATTTGAGAAACAGAGGTTACAAAAACTAGAATGTCAGAGAGGAGGCAGGGTTTATGTTCATTAAATTACTATTAAATTGAAACCAACATAAGAGATATAGATGATGACACTGACCACAGTATATTACTGGTACATATTCTACCATTTCTATATTTCAAAGGTTAGTTAGAGCCAAACTATTCAATACAGAGAGTATTGAAAATAAAACATGATGTTGGTAATGATGATGATCATGATGGTCATATGGTAGCATTTACAAACATGACACTATTATAATGGAGGTGTAGAAATTAGTGGTGTGGCACTGATGGCAGCAACACCTTGAGAGCACAGGTGTGGTTGTGAGGTTTAGATGCTTGCTTCCTAACCATTTGGTCTTAGGTTTAATCCTACTACATGGCACCTTGGGCAAGTGTTTTCTGAAAGAAATCCATTGTGTGTGTATAAGTATGCATATAAGTATATGTATAAGGTACATGTTTGTGTGTACCCTTGCCAAGATATCATGTGATGGTTGTAAGCAGTGTTGTTCATTTCTAGTCATCCATGAAAAATATACCTGACTATAGGGAAATATCACCTTTGCTTGAAAAACAAGTGAAGGGTGGTAATAGGAAGAGCACCCAACTATAAAAATAGCTGCCTCAACAAATTCCATCTGACCTATGCAAGCATGGAAAAGTGGATGTGAAATGGAGATGGCAATGGGCATTATGAATTAATACAGGTGAGGGAGAAACAGGGTTAATCAAAGATGGATATTGTTTTAATTTTCCTGATAAGTATGGAAGACAACACTGGACATATTTCAATATTATTTTGATAACTCAGAGAAGTTGCCACCAACTAAGATGTTTTGGTTACAATGGTGATGATGATGATGTTATGATAGTGTTTATAAACATGACATTCTTAACTATAATGAAGGCGCTGAAATTAATGTGGTGGTGATGATGATGATGATGATAATGGTGGTGGCAGCAGATAGAACTTACCCTTGACCAATTTTTTCCATTTTTGTATATTTCCTATTTGGGTCTCCTATAGTTACTATGGTCCGCAGTTTTTCTACAATTTCTTCATCACTCATCTTCTTCTTTTTCGGCTTCTCCTTCTGACCACCTTGTGTAGCACCATTGGTCTTGTCTTCAGGCTCAATTGGTTTAGTATACTGGAAAGGACATACATACATATATATAATATATATATATATACATGGGTTGGACAAAATAATGGAAACACCTAGTATCATAGCTTCATAATTTTGAAATATCTATAAAACCATCAAAAGCTTGTTTATTTTTATGTTTTTTCATTTATTATTAGTGTTGCTTAACCCTTTCGTTACTATATTTCTGACCAAAATACACCCCTCATGAGTTTCAATTAAATTCTAAAATAATCATGAATTTAGACTAGTCTCATTAAACACCTGTAACTTTTTTATTTATCAACATATTAATGTGATATTTGGAACATAATTAAAGAAAGGGTTCTTAATCAATTCTATTGCATAATTTTTGTCTCAAAGTTCTCCACGTACTGGGTGTGTGTGTGTGGGGGGGTGTACTGCTAGTGTCTCTCATGTAAATATTGGTTCAGCTTCACGAATCGTACTCGTTCATAATACTGGAAATATATTCATCGCCAAAAGGTTCCTGATCGCTCCAGTAATTTGTTATTCTGGGTAACTGTCTAATATCCA
>NC_068999.1:54699306-54718965 GCF_001194135.2 Octopus bimaculoides
TGTGCTTTTGTAGCTCATTCATTCTTTTCTTCGATATCTCCATATCTTCTGTTGAAAAACCTTCAAATTCGGAATCACTGCTTGATAGCATGAAACTCCTCTCCATCTTCAAAGTTGAAAAAAATCAACGCTGCAAAAAATGTGGAAAAAAATCTTCCAAAATTCACTGAGTTCAAATATCAGGCCAAACAATCTCGGAGACAATAGCTCAACTGTTTGTAAAGTGAAATCAGGTGTTTTAACGAATGTATTAACGAGATTTGGGTTCAAATATACATTTAAATAACAATGGGTACGCTCGGCCGGCTTAGTCTTATGAACCAAAAACTTTTTCGGCCAGCTACGGCCGGGTTAGTAACGAAAGGGTTAATATGTTTTACTAAAATTGCTGTTGCTTTTTACAGATATCATCAGAAAACGGTACACTTATATGCTTTTCAAAATTTGGTGGTACACCTAAACTAAAAATATAACTAAAAGCATAGGGAGATTATATTCAGGTTACACCGTGGCACACCAGTGTGCTACAGCATACCGGTTGCATAGCACTGCTTTACACCATCTTGGTTTCATATCATCAAAAGTATACAAACCGCCAGGGTAATACTTACAATAGATTTTGTTTTATCAGGTCTGGTAGTAATTGGAGGGGGTACCTCTTCCTCTTCTTCTTCCTCCTCCTCAGGAGTAGTGGGAGCTGAGTTTTCAGTTTTAGGCTACAAGAACACACATACAAAAAAAAAAAAAGGAAAAAAACGGTGAGCACTCTTGCATTAAACATTAATGTTTAGACAAGTAGAATACCTAATATAAATGGGACAACAGGAGAAGAATACTATGTTGGAAAGTTGCCTTGTGTGGTTATGAGATCCTAGAAGACTGAGATTGATACTATGGGAGGAATGACAAAAGATGTCTCTGGGCAGAAGTTATTGCAATGAAGGGACCAAGAAGCTGTAGGAGTTTATAACGAGTTTTTCAATAAGGAGAATAAAGGAAAACTGCCATGGTTCTCGTCACACACCCGCAAACAGAATTAGATAAGAGCTTCTCCACCCCACAAACACCGATGAATCATGTCAATAGAGTGATATAGAGATTCATCCCCCATGAACAGACATGTTTTCCCAGAAGATCGGAAATAAAGGACACCATTTACATTCTGGTGGCACTGGTTTACAACTGTCATGCAATGTCAAGGCAAAGTGACAAGAACACACACACAAGGCATTAGGAAGGGCATCCAGCTGTAGAAACCATGCCAGAATAGACAATAAAGCCTGGCCTTATCAGCTCCGGTCAAACTGTCCAACCCATGCCAGCATGGAAAATGGACGTTAAATGATGACGATGCTGAAGATAATGATATGCGTAGATATACATGTGCGTGTGTATACATCTTTAACTTTTGTTTCAATTATTTGGACTGTGGTCATGCTGGGGTACGGCTTTCAAGAATTTTAGCCAAACGCATTGACCCAGTGTTTATTTTTCTAAACCTGGCATTTATTCTATTGGTCTCTTTTGCTGAACCACTATGTTACAGGGATACATACCAACACCTGCTGTCAAGTGATGGTGGGGGACAAACATGGACACATGACCGCAACATATATACACAGTGGGCTTCTTTCAATTTCTTACCAAATCCACTAACAAGATTTTAGTTGGTCCAAGGCTAGAGTAGAAGCTTCTAGCCCAAGGTGTCACACTGTGGGACTGAACTCGGAACCACATGGTTGGGAAGCACATGGCTCCAGGTTCAGTCCCACTGCAAGACACCCTGGGCAAGTGTCTTCTACTGTGTCGGAAGGCTAACCAAAGCCTTGTGAGTGGATTTGTTAGACAGACACTGAAATCCTGTCATATATCTATCTATCCATACATGTGTGTGAGTGTCTGTCCCTCACCATTGCTTGATAACTGGTATTGGTGTGTATACATCCCTGTTACTTGGCAGTTTCATAAAAGAGACTGATAGAATAAGTACCAGGCTTGATGCGTTGATGGGCTTCTTTCAGTTTCTGTCTACCAAATTCATTCACAAAGCTTTGGTCAGGTGGGATCTATAGTAGAAGACACTTGCTGAAAGTGCCATGCAGTGGGATTGAACCCAGAACCATGTGGTTGGGAAGCAAACTTCCATCACACAGCCACACCTGCACTTGTACAAAATTATACATGTGTGTGCACGTGTGTTTATTTAGATGATAGCACTTACAAGACTAGTTGTGTGTGTTTTGAATTCACAAGAGTGTATACAAAATGCTTAAATTTATGTCTTATATGTGTAGAGGAGATGAGAGTGAATATTTTTTGACTTGTCAATACTGGTCAATGCACTCTGGAATTGCCTCCCCATACCAAATTATTCTGTGGTATTTTGATTAGTATTGAATAGATGAATGCTATTCACCTCAACTTTACCTTATACATATATAAACACTGAATTTCAAATCTTGTGGTATTCTTACTATAAGAGTATAATACTTGAAGTGTCAGGAATTATTAACAATAAAAGTTGTTCTTCAATAACTGAAGCAAAAATAGATATGCCCCAACACCTACAAATAAATATATACATATATATAGTTACTTACACATATCACAAGAGTGGTTCCAAATTTGTCTGAGAAGCTTGGTCGAACAGAGCTTGAGCTTGAACCTGAGGATGCAAAAGAAGTAAATAAAATCATAAATATGCTTAGTTCATAACTGGATAATCAGAAACCCAACCATAAATCTTTGGATCAGCTTGAACCACAAGGACAGGGATAGGACTATACAGATGGAATGGACAGCTAAGACCACATGGGCAGTGTAGCTAGGACTATATGGATCGAGGTGGCAGTGAAGGCTACAAAGACAATGTTAGTGAGGACTATGGGGGGGGGGCAATTAAGAATCACAAGGACCGAGATATTTTCCATTGTTTGGTTTAACACCACCACCAGGACCCTGAGTGTCTAGGATGAGGATGAGTTTCTCCTTTCCTTCCACTAGTCATGGGTCCTGAAAAGGGTCATGGACACTACCTTCCTTCCCTTGACAAAGTCTTAAAGAAAAATAAAAAACAAGGATAGAAGCTAAGAGAAGACAACTGAATTACCTCCCCTTCAGTAAGTATTTCCTCTCAGTGACCAAACATGCACAATACAAAGACGACCATGACAAAACCTCTCTCCTTAGTGAATAAATCATCCACAGAAATGTTATGGAGTCTAACTATAAAGAAGGTAATGAGAGAAGTTCACTGTTGTGTGACACTTTGGGCAAGTGACTTCTGCTATAACCTCAAGCTGACCAAAAAGTCAGTCATAAAGGCAAGCTTTCCAATATTTTCAGTATCATGATGTATCCAAGGTATTGTACTGCAATGCTTATCCAAGATATGATATCCATATATATATATATATATATATATATCTAAGACATGATATCCTAAAAAGGTTGAGTTGTTAGAATGTGGCATAAAATGTCTTGTGGTATGTGTTTTAGCTCTATGTGTTCTGAGTTCAAATCTCACGTTGGGGAAATTTGCTATTCATATTTTCGGGGTGAATGTACCAGCCAAAGGAGGAAGATTGGTGAAATTGTTACAGGATGAGACAAGATGCCTTGCAATATTTGTTCTGGCTTTTTGCATTCTGACAACAATACTTGTGATAACGCTGGTCTCAAGTTGTATCAAACCCTGCCATTCCATTGGATGACATCAAAAACAGAGAGAGAATAGACTTGTGTGCATAAAAACCTGCATCTTGCAGAGGAACTTTCTAGTTGCAGATCCATCATAGTCTTATGGGATAAATGGAGGCCTTTGATCCCTATAGTTGTTTCAGATGTATTACCCATTATATATTCTGGGCGAGATACTCCCTAAATGTGTCCACACACATTAGATACTTACTACTACTAGACTGTTTAATATGCATATATTTGGATTCTTTTTTCTCTTTTGTAGAGTTATCGTAGTAGTTAAGTACATCAAGAACAGCCTGTGGGTTTTTCTTCTGTTCCAGTTTAGATATATTGGAGTTTTGTAATAACTTCGCCCATGACTCTGGCATGCCCTAGAGAAGAAAAAGACCACAAATTAATAACAATTATTAAAACTTAATTCAATTCAAACATCAACTTTTATGGTTTCATTACTCAAGGAGTTTCAATTTTAATACGATATTAAAAGACACTATCTCTAGTGGTTTTCAACTATATTTTACCTATGGACCCCTCTGATTACTATTTTACCTTGGTGGACCCCATCGCCATTCGATATTTAAGAACTAGCTTTACAGATATTTCTTTCAAAGTTTGTATTTTGTTTTTCACATATTCATGAATCTTTAAAAAACTACTGTGGGTCCCCAAGTTACTATTTGGCTTGCGTGAACCACTGCGCTAGGCAAATATTATCTCCCTTGTTAAGGAACTATTATTAGTCACTAAGGATATGTATGAAATAGTAAAATTGAAATTTCTATAAATTCTTTTTCAACATTTACTGACATTAAACATGCGATGAAAGCTATAGTTACAATATTAACCAAACCTTTCTGTTATACTCCCTCCCTCTCAGTTCTATATAAATCTAAGAAGCCCTTAGCAATGTGTACAATATAGAAAATACGTTCTTCACTCCAGTAACAGAACTACATACATTTTCATAAATTCCCCCACCCCAGCCATCAACTAGTGAAAGTAAAACATTTCATACAATACACGTGTCCCGAAAACGGGAATTGAGTGACAGCGGATTTGTATATTTAAGAAGTTATGAGCAAACGGTGTCTCTTGTTCGATAAACAGAAAACCCGATGCAAAAATCTGCGGTGTGTATGTATATGTGTGTGCGTCTGTACACGCGCGTACGCATACATACTATATTTATCCACACATTCGTACATTCACATGCATCTTACAAAGATATGTGTAAATAAACCGACTTCCGCATGACCTGGCACAATGATGACATCTAGAAATTGAATCGTGTTTGAAACAAGTATCTCGTTCAGGGAGATTTTTTTTGGGGTTAATTAATAAGGACGAGTTGAGTATGATATCAGTGGCGACAAAATAAAATACCAAACAAGGTTAAGTTTGAAATATCTAACTCTTTGGCCTAGGACTGAATATACATGTCAAGTAAAACAGAACATTTATAACGGTGTGCTTTTACATCATACGATTACTTTATTTAAGGCTCTTTGTTGGAGCTTTGAAATAGATTGTTCTTCGAATTTCCATACCTTATGGAGAAGGAAAAGGGTAAAATTTCATTCGTTTTTAAAGTTTCCCAGTGTTTTACACAACGGAAAATGCAATACTGAAAAATAATCGCAAAAATTTCCAAAAATACAAACTCGTCCCCTATTTCCCTATACTTTTCCCATGAGGTAAGGGGGTTTTGGAGGACAGCTATTCCAGCTCCTTTATTAAGAGGAACATTTAAAAAGTCAAAACAACCTATCATGAGAGAAGAGGGTTTATAGTCTGCTTGCAAATTCAAACTAGTGTTATGCATATGATAATCAGTGATAATCGTGTTTAAACGTGTTTGCGTATATAAAATACATACAGTAAATTCTCCTGTGTGAGGGTCGAAGCCGACATGAACGGTGTGCTCGAAGTTCGAGGGGTGTGATATAACTGGTTTTTCATTTTCCTTGATTTTGGCTATCTTGTTGCCTGAAAAATAAAATGTGTATACATATATAGATATAATAATCTCAAATAGCCATTAAACATAACAAAATAACTAGATATAAAGAAATATAAAGCAATATGGTTACAATCAAGTAGGAAATAAAATTACTATTTATAGGAATTCTGAAACAAGGGAGATTAACTGCAATGAAGTCATGGAAGAGATCCATAAGACGAGCCAAAAGAAATATTTAATGTTGAATAGCTAGTCAGGATTAGCTTTCAATGGAGGTTTCTTATCACAACAAAGTAACTTACTCTATCATCTGATAATGACAGTTGTAAACATGAGACCAACAAAACAAAATATCAGACAGCCCAAAATAGATAGGTTGATAACGTGTGGTGGTAACAAAGTCTACCGACGAATGACGACACATAGGAATTGGTAGGAGCAGCCGGGTCTAAGAAAGAACTGAAGAAGAGAAGTGGGTTAATGATTGTGAAAATAGTATAGCAATGCGAGAGAACTAAAGGTGAAAGCTGTGTCAATAGGTCCGAATGTACATCCGTAGTCATCTGAAGATGTGCTATTTTTTGCACTTTACAGACCGAGATGGCTGGCTTCAAACAGTTCAGTCCATCGCCTGTTTGGTTTCCTGTTTGGTTTCCTGTAACTGATCTAATTCTTTTGTTCAGCTCAGCAGAGTTCTAAATATATTTCCGGACATAAGAACTGCAGAAAATACTGACCGATAGCATTTTGTAGAAGAACCATTATCATTGTATTGAATGAACCTTTCGGTGCTCTGTGTCATTCACAATGCTAAATTAAGGGTGAAACATTCTTTGTTCAGAAGTGCTAAACATAAACTCTAAGCCAGTGACACACAACTGTTTTCAGCAGATAATCTACAAAACTCACGAGAAAAACTTAATGGAACAAGAGGGTGTAAATATTTAAAATTTGGAAATTTATTTATGCATTATATAAGATACACAATGTGTGCGTGAGTGTTTATGTCCCCGTAACTTGGCGATTCGGTATAAGAGATCAATAGAATAAGTAACAAGCTTTACAAAAAGAAAAAAAAAAATACTGGGTCGATAAGTTCGACAAAAGTTCTCTAAGGCAGTGCCCCAGCATGGCTGCAGTGTAAAGACGGAAACGATAACAGATACATGTCAATTTACTCTTAATTGACTTAAGTTTTAAATTGTCTTCTGAAAAATTCTTGACTTCCACAGTCTTAAGAAACTTGCTGTAGATCATCAAAACATTGATAGGGGTATTGATGGTCCAACTGGACTATGTTGTAGATAGTTAAAACCATTGGTCCATTAAAACAGAAGATATGTAACGTGCAGGCATGTATAACTTATGACTGAGAAGTTAAGAAGTTTGTTTCGCAATCATGAAGTCCCAGATTCTATCTCATTGTCTGGAATATTAAGCATGTATCCTCGACCATAATCGTGTGTCGATCAAAGCATTACGGGTGAATTTGAATAGATGGTATCCCGTGGAATGGACCATAACTGTAAATGCAAACCTATTCGTTACAACTAATACGGCAGATAACTAAATCTATTAAACTTATATTTAAAACTATATTTGTACTCAGTATGTAGAACACGCTGCCAAGGAACTTTCTCCTTTATCTATATTGTTAATATTATGTTTCTTAAATGAGGTCTAATAAGACTGAAACAGGTCGAACTGGCTTTAGATGTACTCCCATTTATAGTGTTTAAAAAAATTTCTATCAACTGATTTAAGAGGGTTATCTCCATTGTCCGCTTTTGATTTAAAATACTAATAGAGGGAACTTGTCTTAATACAAGTTTTGTAACTTATCATTCGAGTTAGCAGGATCGTTAGTGCATCGAACAAAATGCTTAATGGCATTTCTCCCGGCTTTACGTTCTGAGTTCAATTTCCGCCAGTCGACCATGCCCTTTCATCCTTTCGGGGTCGATAAAATAAGTACCAGTTGAGAACTAGAGTCAATGTAATTGACTAGCACTCTCCCCTAAAATTTCGGGCCTTGTGCCTGTAACAGAAAGGCTTATTGTTATCACGTATTTAGTGGTTAGAACAGTGCCGACGTCTTTTCTCACTACCATATTTGATGAGAGAGCGCGGGGATTAAAAGGGACCGAGATTGGGAAGTAATTGAGCTTTATCTAACATGAACAACTATTCAAACAATTTATATTTGACTATTTATTCAGCACACACATTACTATTACTGAGACATATGTCATGTCTAAAACACCTTGAACACCTTTGTTGTATTTTTTAGCTCAGGTCATTCACTCTAACCGAAGAGGCATTCCATATGTAACCATGCCTATTTTCGGCGGATTATGACAGACTGCATTATGTAATGTCTCATTTCCTAATGTAAGTTGGTAGCTGTGTGATTCGAGGAAGATTTGACTGTTGGTGTGTATGTGTATAAAAGCAAACAAAGATGTCTTATAGATGAGGCAGATAAACTCGATTACCACTGAAAACTTTTAACTCATTGTTTTCTGATGAAATAAGTCGCCCGCCCATACACACATTAAAAATGTTAAATGACATGTTAAAGGAAAAATGAGAAACCAAGAATAAATAAATAAGATAATAACAAAAAATAGATTTTATCTCCTTCCATAGAGGTAATAGCATAATAGTTATCGAACCCTCAGCCATCAGAAACAGCTTCGAAACAAAAAAGACGAACAGCAATGGTTAGTTTGTGATGAGACGTGATGGTAAAGTCGAAATAAAGCTAAATAAACACACACACACACACGTAAGGTAATCATTAACTAAAGCGGCGTCAATTAAAATGAAACTAATAATAATAAAGGGAAAGTACAAAAATAACTTGTGTAACCTAAAATGACTCAAACGAATGTTTAAAAATAGCCTATTATTATAGATTAGGTAATTATTGTAGACTGTTTTCATTTCTCAACACTATCGTTTAGTTAACTTATTAAACCGAGCAGTGTTGAAAATACTTTTATTTTTTAAATCATTACTGTTAGTTTAATTAGTTAAATTCCGTGTGCGTGCGTGTGTGTGTGTGCATGCAATGTCTGTGTGGGGAAAAAGGAACCTCATCACTACCACATTCTATTCCACCACATTTTACTCTACGAATTCTACAAAAAGTTACTTAATGAAAGGTTTGAAGGAGATAATTAACAGTCTTGAATTGCCAAGAGTGGAGCACAGTGAATTTGAAAGATTCGACTCTTTGGTTAAAGCAACATTTATGCACTACAGTTCTACACAGTAACCACCACCACGACCACCAACAACACCACACAACATGTATTCTACACAATCGTCACCTAATAGATAACTAAAACACAATTCACAATAAATATGTAAAAAGTATCACCTAACGGAAGAAAAACAAAAAACAGTGTTCAACTCACACAGCAAATGTTCTACATTACAAGCTGACAAGACATACCAATAAGACCAGAAAAACAATTCCTACAAAACAGAACACGCAGCATAAAGACTATTGAAAACATTGAATTAATCGTTGATGATAATGATCCCTTTAATTGCCCACTAGGGTAGCTGCCCACCGACTTGGTTAGGTAGATCATAGCCGTAACCACTGACCCCTATTTCTTTAGAATGGTGCTGATTGTCTCCACTTCAATAGCCCTCTTGGTTCACCCAGTTGAAAAGTTCCATTTTCTGCAGTAATGGCTCAAGAGCCAGCATGTACAGAAGAAGAGAGAAGGGGTAACTTAGTGGAATGGGACATATGATGTGAAATAGTTCTGGAAGTTGACTATTTACTTTGACCACCGAGCAAGTGTTGCAGTGCCCTAGAATGAACCAATCACCTAAAATCTGTCTGAGATGGCTTCCAAATTGACCAGGGTCCCAGTGAAGCCAACTTTGTTCCCAATCCACTCTATGATGTATTGCACAAAGCAGAGGTTATTGTGGAGCAACCTCTATTTCTTTCTACTGCTAGCTTTTTGCCAAATGTTACGATTTTGACCTAGTTGCCCTATGTTGATTGCTGCCTAACCAATTCACGAACTTGGTCCCTGTAATTTTTGCAAACCAGTAACTTTCAACAAGTTCTTGTTTCTGGGTCTAATCTAAGTCAACCAATCAGATAACAAATGTGTAGTTTATGTAGTCAGCTAGTTTTTAACTGTGGACATCCTACACTATCTATTCACTGGCCTAACAAATACTTTATCTAGATTCAATCCACATGACCTGCTGTGGTTGTTCCATGTCCACACTGGCACGACAAAGAAATCCAGTCAATACCTGTCAGGCAGTTAGAAAGATTTTCAAGGCTTTTGCACCTTTTCCTCCTATGTGTCACACCACCACCCACTGTTTCGCCAAGTGTATAAAATGTAGTTCCAATTTGCCACTAATAGTAGATATCAGGATGTCTCGAGGAAAGCTCCTAGACATTTGAAGAAATTGGTACAATAATTTATCAGCCCCAAAGGAATGAAAGCAAAGTTGACCTTGGTAGGATTTGAATTCTGAAGGTAAAGACCCAGGAAGGTGCATGGTCCAGTGATGGGCTCACAGTTATGAGGTAGTGAGTTCGATCTGCGGACTGGGTTGTGTTGTGTTGTTGAACAAGACACTTTATTTCATGTTGCTCCAGTTCACTCAGCTGCGACGTCACAGGTGCCAAGCTGTATCGACATTTGCCTTTCCCTTGGATAACATTGGGTGTGGAGAGGGGAGGCTGGTAAGCATGGGCGTCTGGTCTTCCATGAACAACTTTGTCCAGACTTGTTCCTTGGAGGATAACTTTCTAGGTGCAATCACATGGTCATTTATGACTGAAGGGGGTCTTATACTTATTTAGTGATGATGATGATTTTATTTATTTGCCATAAGAGTGACAGATGTAGAGAACGTTACACGACAGGTTACAAAATAATAACTGACAGAAATGGAAAAGTGATGTTAGTAACTGGATCCATACAGATGTCATTTTGTTATGAAAAAGCTGTTGTTGTTGCAGTTGTTAATTTGAGGTTAGATGAGGAGTCATCAGCCATTATACTATTTCTCAGTTGCAAATTGACAACATATTCTAAGCACAGATCAATCATTCAATGTTTATCCATATACTTATAATAAAGAAAGTAACACTAATGGAATAAAGATGTGTTGATATATTTATTAATATATGGAAGATAATGACACTGAGATGTTGAAAAAAAAAACCCTGTCTGCGATGTGGTGGAGATAGTTTTTTATCTCCTTAGATCTGAATAACCATTGTAACAGCATAGAAGTTGCAGTTGAGAACCAACTAAGGCAGTTCCATAAAAGAATGAAATTACTGGTAGACTGGTAGTTTTTTTCCCCAAAACTATTTTAAACACAGAAAATATATTTTCAAAGATGAAACCATAGCCATTATTTCCAAGCAAGTGCCATACTTTTATTAATTGTTTTAGATGTCTATGTAATGACGAGTAGACATAGACAAGTCTTCCCACCCCTTGACCCAGCAGAACATTGGGGATGTGACAGCTGGAGGGATAAAGAGTTGCATTGTGCTATACTGTTACTCATTTTCATTTGACTTGACAGGAGCCACAAGAAATGAAGGGCTTTGCTCAAGGACACAATGCATTGCCTAGACCAGTAATTGAAGGATATAAACCATGTATAGGAAACAGATTTGGTAAAGGATTAATATTGGCATTTGAAAAGATTTAAGGAAACACAAAGACATTCATTGCTTTCTGCTGATCTAATAACTATGATAATGATTTCAAATTTTGGCACAAGGCCAACAATTTCTGAGGAAGGGGTAAGTTGATTATTCTGGTACTTATTCCACCGACCCCAAAAGGATGAAAAGCAAAGTTGATCTCGGCAGAATTTGAACTCAGAACATAAAGACGGATGAAATGCTGCTAAGCATTTTGCCCAGCATGCTAACAATTCTTCTAGCTCACTGCCTACTGCCTTTCTAACGATTATAATGATGCCATGGGTTCATGATTCATGTTACAATTATTGTTTTCTCCAAAATCCACATGCAGTGCTTCCCTTGGCACAGCCTGCTTTGGTGCCACTTAAGGCTTCTGACAGTCAAAGTTAGGTATGCATCTGACTTGTGGAAGCAAGCATTTAGGCAAAGTTTTTTGAGGAAACTGGCAGTTGTCCAAGTATGCAAATCTCTCCTTTCCACAATACTAATATTAATCCAAGGAAAAGGCTTCTGACTTCAACTGATACAGCTTGATGTCAGTGTCATCACAAGCCCTGCTGTCAGAATATAAAAAAACTAGAACAGCCACTTTACTGGATCCTCTAACAGCTCTGCTAATCCACTTCCATGGATTGGTCCCTTTTCATCAATCCTGAAAGAATGAAAGGAGAAGCAGAGCTCAGCAGGATTTGAACTCCAAGAGTAGAGAGCTGGAATGAATACTGCAAGTGAGGGTGAAGAACATTTACATGATACTTGTTTCAATCACTGGACTGTGACCATGCTGGAGTACTGCCTTGAAGGGTTTAGTCAAACAAATTGACCCCAGTGCTTGTTTTTAAACCTGAAACTTATTCTATCATCCTCTTTTACTGAACTGTTAAGCTACAGGTATGTAAACAAACTAACACTGGTTTTCAAGCAGTGGTGGTGGTGGGGGACAAAGACAAATATATAGACACATGATGTGATGAGATTCCACATAGTTTCCATCTTCAAAATTCACTCACAAAATACTGGCTATCTTCCACAAACATGCTCCCAATCAGAGACATAGATGTTCATAAATTCGCAAACATACATGCTTACACATCAACCACAAACATATGCATACATACACACATGCTTACATGCATGTGCATGCGCACACACACACACACACAAGTTCACATACAGACATGCACACTCACCTAACAAAATAGCTTGTAAATAATCACACTGAAAATATTCAAAAAATATTTTAAAAATCTGGAAATGTCGTAGTGGTGGTGAGGGTGAGTGGAATTCAGTGTTTATAATAAAAACTGTACACCATATTAAACTAATGTAGAAGTGGTTAAGTACAGCATAAACACTACCACCAACAATAGCTCAGAGAGAGAGAGAGAGAGAGAGAAAGAAAGAATGAATGAATGAAAGAGGAAGATACTGTGGCTGAATTATGCACTGTTGGTGTTACATGAAGGAAGTGAAGGGTTTTCGAAAATAATATAAGCTCTGCATGGGTGAAAGTGAAATGGAAGACTGGAAAAAGCAGAGAGGCTTGTGCTGTGCTCACACTCCAGGTGATGAGGGGAGAACCAACGGCTGTCAGTCAACACTGCAAGAAGACGCGAGGCACAGAAGGTTTACTTTATGGCAAGATCAATAATTATTTAACAGAGTAGAACAGAGCAAAGAGTATGCCCTCTTTGTTTCTCTTTAATCAATTCCTTTGCAGAAATTAATGAATAGGAGTGAACCCTTCAAAGGGAGCATGTGAAGGAGAAACAGTGAAGAAACCATACACACACACACACACACACACACACAAAAGTAGGAGTGGGGAAAGAAATTCAACGAAATCCTGAGAAAATTAAATTTCATGGCTTAAAACTGTTTTATTAGGTTAATTCCAACGTCAAGAATATCTCTGAAGTAGTTTCGATTTGGAGGTTGTTAAATGGGGAAAAGTTACCCCCCCCCCACTCCTTACTGCAGCCTTTTCTTTACTGAAACCTTGTTTGAATATTTGAACATTAAATAAGGAACCAAACTGCTGTTCTCTGTCTGCAATGACTAATGTCCTATTTACTGCTGCTGCAGTTGTTGGCTCCTTTACTTAGCAGTAACTGATTAGATGTAAGGACAAGGGAGAAAGTTTTAATCAAAAACATGGAACAGAAAAATACAAAATAAAGGAAGCAAATATCATATTGTAGTAGGATGCATTCAGAAGCCATAAAACACACACAGCTCTCACAAAACATAAATCGCATGCACGCAGGGAGTTTTAAACATTTTACATCCAAGGGCCAAGCTATATGTAAATTTGTGCAATTTCTTCCTTGCTCAATTAGTTAAAAGTGGAAGGATTAATTAACACAAGACAATTTTTTTTTTTAAGAATGGCATGGAATAAATAGAAAACTCCTACATTTCTCACTCACAGCTTCTGAGAGGTTAATGAGGAAAAATACAATAAGTTATATATCCTAAATTCTGATTTGAAAAAAAAAAATTCAAAAGTAACCCTTTTGTTACCATATTTCTGTTGAAATATGCTGCCTTTCTTTCGGTTGATTCTGAAATTAATTAAGAATTTAGTAAAAAAACAACTCAGCATAAACTGGTCTTTGAAACACAAATTGAGATGAAATTTTAATGGAAGGCGTTAACTTAGACCTCTTCAAAGCAGGAAAACCTTGTATAAAAGATCACTCTTAAACAAGAAAACTGAGGACAGCCCAGTGGCCTGTGTTGCTATTCTTCAGAATTTCATTAAGGTGTACTACACCCTAGATTAAATGATTGCTTGTGCAGACACTGGGTGCAGGAAATTTTGAAATGTTCAAGGGTTTCCATTAGTAACTTGTATGAGTGAAGTAAAAGAGCTAAACACTGCCTACTTTGATAATAATAACTTTGTGACCACTGCACGACCCTTTCCTATATGTTTTAGGACAGGGAAATTAAATTTCTAAAAATAATTCTTCCTTACTGGAGTTCTTTTGCAAAAGATCTGATGTTTTCAGCTTAATAGGTATTAAATGTGTGTGTGTGTGTGTGTGTGCATGACAGATCCAATGATAAGGCAAACGCCAAGCTAATACTGAAACTAATTGATCTTGTAATTACTAAATTCTTGACAAACTGACACAACAAACTAAAACCTTGAATTAGATCCAAATGATTGATAGAGTAAGTACCAAATGGTTTACTTTAAAAAAAAAAAAGAAAAGAAAAAAAGTACTGGGGTTGATAATTTGTTCAACTAAACCCTTCAACAAGGTAGTGCCATGGCTGCAGTCCAATGAGTGAAATAGATAAAAGATTAATGGTAAATATTCAGATTTGTAAAATGCCATGCCATCCATGTTGAAACAACAAAGGAAATATGTTAAGAGATAAATGTGAAGGTTAGTCAAGCAGTTAGAGTATCGGGCACTAATTGAAGGAGTTAGTGACCAGTACTTAGTCACCCACGCTATATTGTGTTGGTGGTCAAAATAGCTTTTAACACCCAACAGCCTACACATCTATAAAAGTAGGTGCAACAGCAGAGAATTACTAAGCAGAAGCAGCTGGTTCAGTATCCAGAAATGAGCTGGTTTGTATATGATAAGTCATAAGCTACTTGGTTTGTATATGATAAGTCATAAGCTACTTGGTTTGTATATGATAAGTCATAAGCTACTTGGTTTGTATATGATAAGTCATAAGCTACTTGGTTTGTATATGATAAGTCATAAGCTACTTGGTTTGTATATGATAAGTCATAAGCTACTTGGTTTGTATATGATAAGTCATAAGCTACTTGGTTTGTATATGATAAGTCATAAGCTACTTGGTTTGTATATGATAAGTCATAAGCTACTTGGTTTGTATATGATAAGTCAACTGTGTTGTACATAAGTCCTAAATCAGTTGGTTCTTTTCATTTCTACCACCACAACCACCATCTTCATAGTAATAGATTACCCTAAAAACAAAAAGAAGGAAAACAAGACAAGAAATCTAATAAGTTCAACTGACTCTAGTTAGTACCCAATCATGTAATAAGGTATCTATCAATTTTGTTGTTGTCATTGTTAGAGATGGTGATGGTGTCATAACCAGCATGTTTATTTTAAACAATCATGGCATCACATCACTTTTTCAAGCCACTCTTCACGACTTCAAGGCCGTTGCTTTGAGAAAAATCTACTTAAGATACACATGTGACATGATGGACAAGCTGAACAAATTTGGAGATTAATTAAGATGATGTTTATGTCCTTATATGGAAATAACCTGGTTGTACATACCTTTCCGCATCTCCGTAATCTATATTTTTCACTTGTTTCAGTCATTAGACAGTGGACATGCTGGAGCACCGCCTTGAAGAATTTTTAATTGAAGGAATTGACCCCAGTAATTTTATTAAAGCTTGGTACTTATTCTATCAATCTATTTTGCTGAACCACTAAGTTACAAGGACATAAACACACCAACACCAGTTGTCAAACGATGGTGGGAGGACAAACATGGACACAAAGACACACATACACAAACACATGATGAGCTTCCTACAGTTTCCATCCACCAAATCCACTCACAAGGCTTTGGTCAACCTGAACCTAGAGTAGAAGACACTAGCACAAGGTGCCATGCAGTGGCACTGAACCTCAGAAGCATGTCGTTGGGAAGCAAGCTTCTTACCACAGTCACACTGGCGCCCTCTACGTATATGATGATCATCATCATCGTTTAACGTCTGCTTTCCATGCTGGCATGGGTTTGACTGTTTGACTGAGGACTGGTGAAACCAGATGGCTACACCAGGCTCCAATCTGATCTGGCAGAGTTTCTACAGCTGGATGCCTTTCCTAATGCCAACCACTCCGAAACTGTAGTGTAGCTTTTATGTGTCACCGGTACAAGGGTGAGTCAGGCGGGTACTGGCAACGCCACCCTCAAAAGTGCTTTTTGAGTTGTGATCCTTGTACTGGTGGCAGTTTCTGCATCGCCCACCAGACAAGGGATCGGGGGACCCTGTCAAAGGTTTTCTCCCAGTCCACAAAAGCCAAGTATAGGGGTTTATCTTTGGCTAGGTATTTTATATATAAATATAATTGGAAAAATCTGGAGTCAACAAGAAGGAGTACGGTTGAACATCTATTTTTCAGTCACTACAATTGTTTCTACGCAATGAAGTTTTCTAGGCATGTAGGTGCTTGAAAAATAATTGTCCAACCATACTTCTTGTTGACTCCAAATTTTTTCAATTATCTATTCACACATGAGAGATGTTCAAATGCAAGCCTGGAAGTATGTCTAATACTGCTACTGGATAGCACAGGGTGAAATCTGAAGGTGGATGAGCTTTATACTGTACTCTACTATGTTCTTAACAGAATATACCATAAATAATAATATATATAAGTGTGTGTGTATATGTGTATATATATATATATATATATATATATATATATATATATATATAAGATTCAGGTGAATATGGTACTTATGTTGAGGCACCAGAATTTAGTACAGTATTACCCATACAATTTCAAAGTAAGGTGATTAAAATCAAAATAAGCAACAAGGATATCCAGAGGTAATGCAGTACGATCGTTTCATGCAACACCATTTAATTGAACAATGCAATCATTACATCAATTTAAAATGCAGAGCAATCCTCAGCTGCACAGAGACAAAGAATTTAATTAAATTAGAACAGATAGACACATTAGTATAATTAGACCTAAAATCTCCAAGAAGTTAAGGAGATAGACAAAGAACATGTTGTCTCTACTACAACATAGAAGTCCTCAAGTCCTTCCATGGAGTATCAATTAACTTGACTCAATGGCTTTTGCCGAAGCAGATCACTAGAATTTCTTCAAAGTCATGACTTTTACAAAACCACTTGTCAAACTTACAGTGCTGCTTCTGTTACTGATGTTGTTGTTTACATCAGTGCACTGAAGCTACTTGGTGTCACCAATTCACAAGTGGTGTTTTTACTTGTTTTTAAGATAGCAGAGTGCCAAATGAGGGAAATCTTGGCTGCTATTCGTAGCAGATCGAACAACCACATAGAGGCATCTATGTAGCTGCAAACAGGTTGAGTTCAGTATAAAACTGACTGTCCTTATTTCAGAAACTGTTGAGATCACTGAAACATTGCTAAGTGGTAAAGTGTGCAGTAAAAAGAGAACAATGTGGAACAACATCTGGGATGGCCAGTGGTGCTTGTATTCAATCATCAACATTCACAATGGGCAAACAGGAAAGAGGAGAGGTCCGATTTTACAGAGATAACAAACAGTGAAATGCTTCAGTCTGGTCAATATACGTATTGTTGTTGTTGTTAAAGATTCTAAGAGACTTCTGTTGAACAAAGATAACATTCATAGACACTATAGAGGAGACACAATGAAATATTGGCTACAAAAATACAATCTATTTCAGAATGGATGGTACAAGTGGCTGGGAAATCACATTCTAGAAAATGTTAACATAGATGTTGCTGTGTTTAACCACAGAGCAGCAGATATCTTGTCTTTCATACATAGTGTATCCAAGATACGATACATTATCTAATGTGTGCATGTGTGTGAAGGAGGGAGGAAGAATGTGAGAAGCAGACAACTCCAAGATGCAACCCTCAAATCCATAGTTCTGAATATGCCATTCTTCCAATTTGAGCACTATGTTGTACATTCCTACATACACTTGGTTAATTATATGTTATGCAGTGTTGCAGTCTGGGCACGTTATATTCTTTCCAATACCCAAATGTAATGTTTTCTTTGGGTCCATGACTGCCAGCCTTCTTACTGTATTTGT
The DNA here is from genome assembly GCF_001194135.2 of Octopus bimaculoides. Classification (NCBI taxonomy): domain Eukaryota; kingdom Metazoa; phylum Mollusca; class Cephalopoda; order Octopoda; family Octopodidae; genus Octopus; species Octopus bimaculoides. The sequence goes on from NC_068999.1 coordinate 54,717,498, forward strand.
TGGTGTCATTGTTCAACAATATGTTGTTTACTCACCATCCACCAACCTCCCACAATACTATGTCACACTTCCTAATCAATTTGTCCTCGTCATGACCGGAGAATGAAAAAAACAACCAACTCTTCAGTTATATATAAATCCACTTCAACTTTCCACAATATCATTCTTTCACCACCATCAACCCTTCTCTTTGTCATAATATAACAAAATAATATCTACTGCTTATGATCTGATAAAATCAGTTTCAATTGATGAATCCACAATAGAAAATTAGAAAGGGAAAGAGAACAGATATGTTATATCACATTTTGTGCACAATGGTGTGGTTGATTACCGGATTCTAACAGGCCCTGCATTTATGAAAGCAAAGATGTAACTCAGGCTTGACAAATACTGCAAATGCACCAGTTTATTTTCCTGTCAATGTTTATGTCAGTTGCCAACATAACACTAGAAACACACACACACACATATGCACAGTCTTTCATCTTTTACTTGTTTCAGTCATTGGAATGCAGCCATGCAGGTGCACTGCACTGAAGGGTTTAGTTGGACAAATTGACCCCACTACTTCATTTTAAGCCTGGTACTTATTCTATTGATCTCTTTTGCCAAACTACTAAGTTACAGGAAGATAAACCTACACCACCAAATAACAGTGAAGGACAAACACACACACACAAGTGCACAAGTGTGTGTATGTGTGTCAACGTTTGAATATTCAATGCTATCCACTGCCAGAGTGAAGTAGTGCTGATTGACAATCTTTGTTGATGTTATGACCAGTTGCTGTGTGCTTTTGAAAGCCTGTGAAATATATCCCTCACTTGAAAAACAAGTAAAGGGTTAATAACAGGAAGAATATTTAGCCATACACTCCAGCAACAAATAAATCTCTGTCCAAACCCATGCAAACATGAGTAATATGCATGGTAAACAGCATCGCCACCCTGATTTAGCATTAATATGCCATACTGGTATGGGTTGAACCACACATATATATATCTATATGTAAGCAAGCACAGACATTATGGGCTAATAAAGAGTTTTCATCTACGAATCAAACCAAGACACTTGCCTATAATAATTTACAATTGAATGAAACACATAACAAGTACATGAAATGAATTTCCTAACTTCACACTCTTGTGACAGTAAGTTTTTCTCAGATCCAACACTGTGTGAATTCCCTGGAGAAAAAAAACAGTCATAGTTTCAATGCTCTCATTCAGGAAAACATTATCAGTGGGGTTTATCAATTACATGTTACAGTCATTAGACTGTGGCCATGAAGGGTTTAGTCAAACAAATTGACCTCAATACTTAATCTATTAGTCTCTTTAGTTGAACTACTAAGTTATGGGGGCAAAAAATAAACCAACACTGGTTGTCAAGCAGTGGTAAGGAACAAGCACACTCTCCATTACCATCATATATATATATATATATATATATATATATATATATA
>NC_068999.1:54722096-54731943 GCF_001194135.2 Octopus bimaculoides
ATATATATATATATATATATATATATATATATATATACAAACGTGAAACTGATTTTAGGAATGAGAAAGATATTTCTGCCAGAAAATTGCTGTGAAACTGTTTGGTTTGCAACAGCTTCTTATTGGTTGCTAACATCCTGTTATTGATGATGACTAAGTTTAATTATTCTTCAGTTTATCTCTGCCGGTAAAATGGACACTGCAATGATTGGTCATACCACCGGCAGACAGCGCCAATATATTTTCACTGCTGCTGTAACAACAGCAGCAGCAGCAGCTGTGACATCAGCAGCTAACTGAAGTAAAAATCATTTGATGATGCCTACGCACACACACACAGACACGGATATCTGATTTTATGCAATGAAAAACAGTGTCTCTGCCATTTCTTGAATTGAACTACACTCCTCTCCTATAAATATGGTTTTGTGCCAATTTGAGAAGTTTTATTATTGTTGTTGTTGTTGTTGTTTTGAAAAAGATGATGATTGGAAACCATTGGAGCGCCAGGAAAAAAGGTCTTGCACTATTTGGTTTGGCTCTTTATGTTGTGAGTTCAGATCCCAGAGAAGTCAACTTTGTTTTTCAACCTCCTAGGGGTTCATTAAAGTAGAAACAATAAATTCTAGAATTGGGATCAGTCCAATTGACTATACCTCATTTCACGAATTTCAGGACTCATGCTTATATTAAAAATAGTAATAATGATTTTTATTAAAGTCAGAAACGTTAAAGCATTGGTAAAAATGCCTTGCTGTATTTATGCTGGCTGTTTAAATTCAAACCCCGCAAAGGGCAACTTTGCCTTTTATCCATTTGTGGTCAATAAGATAAAGTATCGGTCAAGTACCGGGGTTGATGGTACTGACCAATACCTCTCTCCTCAAAATTGCTAGAGAGAGTCATCATGGTTTTTGTGCGGTTTCAATGAGTAGCTCTTGGAGGTCCCCTCCTATTTATGTTATTTCTTTCGTTTAAATAATTTATTTTGTTTTTATAATCCTGTACTGTCCTCGATCTTTTTGTCAACACCTTGTGGTTAACATAGAAAGTATTATGATTATTAAAAGGCAGTCCTGGCAGAATTATTACCGTTGGGCAAAATGCTTAGCAACATTTTCTCCTAGTTTTACATTTCGAGTTCAAATGTTGCCTTTCATCCTTTTGGGGTTGATAAAATAAGTACCAGTTGAGCATCCAACACATGTCAGCACGGAAAATGCACATTAAATGCTGATGATGAGAACCGATGTCAATGCAACTGACTAAAAAACAGTTCAAGCCTTGTGCCTATGTCAGAAAGTATTATTATTATTACTATTATTTAACCCTTTCGTTACTGTATTTATTTTGAGATGCTCTGTGTTGCTCTCAGTTACTTTAAATATAACAAAGCATCTAGTAAAATAACTAAGTTATCATTCAGTTAGTGTTAGTAACATAAATTGTAACTAAAGTTTGGTGGAAGATTTTAATTCAAAACTTATACATTCTGAGTTCAAATTCCAATGAGGTCAACTTTGTCTTCCATCCTTTCAGGGTCAATAAAATGAGTACCAGTTGAGCACTGGGGTTAATGTAATTGACTCGTCCCTAATCGACTCGTTGCTACTGTGTTAGTGAGGAACCATGCTAAATCTCATACATTACGTCAGTTTGTCCCTCTATATTTTCTGTTCAATTTCTGCTAGGTTCAACCAGTTTCATCTTTGTGAAGGGTCAATAATACACCAGACAAGTAACATAGTGCTGGTGTATGCGTGTGTGTAATGGAAGAAGGCTGGAACAGTTCTACTGGTTACACTCCTCTTCATTAGATACGTATGGCATTGTCATAGAAATACTTACATGTATCAACATGATACATGTGAAACAAGTACAATCTGTAATGAGACAAATCTCTCATCTTTGCTTGTCCTTGGATGAAAGTGTGGCTCTATATGGTACATCAAATTACTGGACAAAATAAACAGAAACTAATAAGAGGCATGATGAGGATGTTGATGACAATATCTTTCCTGTATTGCAGTTTAGTAGAACAAAAAAAGGCTGAGTTCCTAAACGTCTCAAATTATAGTGTTATATTAGTATCATCAGCAAAGCAATCATTATCACTATCATGGTATCGCAAGAGCCACCACTACCACCACCATCTTTATTTTAACATCTATTACACCCCAGTGGCTATCAAAGTTTACACAAAGCCAATATCTAACATCATAAGTGTAACACAACATCAGTAACAGCCTGAGGTAGTAGGGAGAGAGACGTCTCGTTCTGTCTATACTACAACACATAAGAGTGATTTGAGTGTAACACAACCTCAGTAGTAGTCAGAGGATGGTGATGAGAAGCTTCATTCTATCTATAAGAACGTGACATGATACGTATGTGGCCAGAATGCCTTCACTAACCCCAATTACATTACAGAAGTTTGGCATGAGAATAGGGAGTTTGTGTGTGGCATCTCTTGTAGCTGTATGACTTGTGGTTGCTTGGCCTACCTCTTTGTAGTGTATGCAACTAGAAGGTATACATGCATGCATTTATGTGGGTATACATTTTTCAAGAGCAGAGGAAGTGTATAATGTATGTGCGTGATTTTTATTGAATACGAAACAAGAGTAGTGAGGCACTTGGCTCTTTAGCATTTAGATTACTCTGTTCAATGTAAGACCTATTTATTCACATTATTTTGAATTAATCGTATACTATCTTGTAGCTTTGAGATTTCAGTGATGTAATTGTATATTTTTAGAATGACATCGTAGGAGAGGTGAGAGATGCTGGATCTGGCCAGTTTAAATGCTAAAGGGTTAAGAGAGAGAGAAAGAGAGAGAGAGAGAGAAAGAGAGAGAGAGAGAGAGAGAGAGAGAGAGAAAGAGAGAAGAAAGTTGTACAATTGGCAAGTTACAAGTACCATCTATATCTTGCTCAGATTCATCTCTCTCTCTCTCTCTATCTATCTCTCTATCTCACACACAATCTATCATAGACAAACAAGTCTTTTGGCACCTGTAGGTACACAGAAGTCTCTCCCTCTCCCCCTCTCTCACACACAGCCATACAGTATATATTTGAAATAGGGATTTCTTGAGAACAGGACAAATAGGGTCCAGTAGAGCAGGAGATGGAATAATCGATAGTAAAGAGGGATGGCAGAGGGGAGATAGCAACAAGTTAGGGACCGGTTGCTGATGAGACAGTTATTGTAGAGTAAACTGATGTAGCACATGGTGGCAGGACAAGAAGGATGGTGGATGGCAGCATAGATGTGCGTGCATGAATGTATATACATGGTGTGGCATGTGTATGTATTTGGTGCACATGTATATGTGAAGTATGATATAGGTGTATGGTAGGTGTGTATGGTCATAATGAATCATCATCATCATTGTGATGGTAGTGTGTGTGTACAGGTAGTTTATGTCCACACAAAGTGTAGTGCTCTCTGTATACATATATAAGCATCCATAGCATGCACAGGAGAAGAGTGTAAAGCAGGTGGGGGGGGGGGAGGCACAGAAGGATGAGTTTCAAAATTTCATGGGCCACTACATTCCAATCTAGGTGTTCAGCGAAGTTAAGAAAGTAGAAAGATCTAGAAGATATATAGCAGTGAAGTGAAGTGAAGAGAGAGAGAGAGAGAGAGAGAGAGAGGGAGGCAATAGTGATGAAGGTAGGAGTGGGTTGTGGTGATATTAATTTGATATATGAATGATTCAATCCTATAAACTATTTTATATGATTGAATAAATAAAATTATATACATGCCAGTATGTACTATACAGGTATATGTGTGCTAGCTTATTCACACACGTTAATGTTTGGAGTAGCTTGTGAACACAACTCTCTGAGTGTGAAAAAGAGTGATAGGAAGAGTGTAACTGTGTGTGTGTGTGTGTGTGTGTGTGTGCGTCTGCATGTTTTTATGAAAGAGTGCATATAATAATGTTATAACACAGTGTATATGAACAACTATAACCACAATCGATTTGATAGGGCACAGCATTTAAGAGAAATGAAACTGTGTGATGGTCATGGCTTTCCCAAAAGCACTTTATAGTCAATAGCTACAATTGAAACTCAAATTTAAGTAAGAGATTTAGTCTGCTGAATGGTAGCTATCAGACACTATATGGGGTTATGATGTAGGATACAGTGATGGCAGGGCTCCACATGGTGGCAACATGTGGGATATTATGGTAGCACAGTGGAATTATATGTACCATAATGCAGGATGCAATGATAGCAGAAGGACACAACATGATGCGATTGTGAGGGACTTAAACATAATGGCAGTAGAAGGCCAGAATAAAGTACCATCATATGGGATATAATAGCACCGAGTGGTCTCGGTGCTATCATATAAATTACAATGATAACAAAACACTTCATGGCACCAATTAATGGAGACCCAGGGAGACATGGGATGGAAGTATGGAAGGACAATCTCAGGACACTTACAGAGATGACAAAAGGCCGAGATATTTGGCGCTTTGCAGAACTCAAGAATACTCATCCTCCACAGCAGAGCTGCTAATGCCACTCCCCTTACTGAAGAGGATTGACCTGCAAGAGTCCTGTGCTGGGCCACACCAAAAGCACCCAGCACCCTCTGTAAAGTGATTGGCATCAGGAAGAGCATCCAGTCATAGAAACCAGGTCAAACCAGACTAGAACCTGGTACAGTTCTTCTGCTTGCCAGCCCTGGTCAACCCGTTCAATCCATGCTAGCATGCAAAACAGACATACAATGATGATGATTATATAATGCTAGCATAGAGTAGGCAGGTTAGCACCCTACCACTTGTTGATATGCATTGCCTAAGGTGTGCTACAAGTTATTTAAATTAAGTATGGCTGGTGTAAAGATATCATTTCCAAATATTTCAAAGTACAATCAGAACTCCTATATCTTGAATTTACAAAGGAAGCCATATTTCAATGCCACTCACCACATTTTTGTAGATGAATGAGGAAGAAATCACATTCTACTCTCTCAAATGTGAGCTTTTACTAAAAAAGGAGAAAGCCATTCTTCACAGCAAAATTAAACATGACTGAGTGGTTAAGAAGCTTACTTTGTAACCATGTGGTTTTGGGTTCAATCCCACTGTGGTACTTTGGCAAAATGTCTTCTACTATAACCCTGGGCCAACAAATACCTTTTGAGTGAATTTGGTAAATGGAAACTGTGTGGAAGCCCATTGTGTGCGTCTGCAGTTATGCATTGTGGTTTGTTTCCCAACCACCACTTAACAACCAATGTGAGTTTGTTTCATTTCTACAAAGTTTGGCAAAAGAAACCAACAGACTAAGTGCCAGACTTAAAAATAAGTACTGGGGTTGATTTATTCAATTAAACCCTTTGAGGCAGTACCCCAGTATGGCCACAATCCAATGACTGAAACAAGTAAACAAACGTTACAAATCTTAACCAAAGAATCAGCGATAAGATATTGACCTAAAATATAAATCAGATAAACTAAAATTCTTTGGGAGGAGGTTATGACTCTAGCTACACATCTCCGTACAGTCATCCACATGTCTGTATGAACCTACAACACCTTCATGTAATCACCCCTGGATACTTCTATAGACTTATACAGCAGAGCAATTGAAAAGAAAACATTTTTAAGCATATCCCACACATTCCATTATATAAATGGAATCCACAAGAGACATACTACTTATATATCTGTTCCAGCAAACAAATTCACTCCCACCAACAAATATCAAGTGATTCTTTCGCTTTGCATGGTAGGCAAAAAGTTGTGACTACTACTGCTACTACTACAATATCATGTCTACATGTCTGTCCGTCTCTCTAAATATATACATCCACAAACATGTGCATATACATACATCTATACACACTTATATACATATCAAGAATGTGGATTTATAAGCTTTCAAAATACTAGGTTGATTAAAGACTACATATGTATTGTGTATATGTATGTATGTATGTAATGTTTGTAGGCATGCATGCATGTTTGAGTGTATAAATGAGAAATAAATGTATTCAATATCAACAAACAGTAGTGTGTATGTAGTTTCCACTTTTGCTCCAGTGTTAATTTGTAGCTTCACTACTCCAATGGTTAACATGAAAGAAAATTTATTTATTGATTACAAGAGGTGTGTTACCAACCTTATTTTTTCCCCACCAAAACTAATACTGTATCAGCAAAATCTTTTGGGTGGGGAGTGACACCACCCTTCCTGCACATGTGTGAAAATGTTCACACTAGTAGGTTGTGTCAGTTCCTGGCTGTTGAGCCCAGGGTAGAGATTTTCGTCATCATGCAAGATGATCGAATGCTTGGTGATACTCAAGCTCAAACCATCAGAAGATTCAGCAGACCTCTGGCAATGATACCATGGGCAAAACTCAGATCAAGGAAATTCCACTGACAGTGAGAAGTTTACAGAGAAACATGAAATATATAATTTCTATTGAACCTGAATTTTGCTTGAAATATTTGATTCTTTAGAAAAGTCCAAATAGGTAGAATTGGATATGCAGTCTTAGAATACATCATCTCTGAAAGCTAAAGTCTTTGTTATATGCAAAGATCAGATCTTTTGCCTCAGAGAGGTGTTATTATTTTTCACTGTACCTCATTTCCATATCAAAGAAAAGTTCATATGGCTAGACTTGAACCCACAATCCTGTTGATTGATGTATAGTAATTGTCTCACTAAGCTGAATAAAGATGGTAATACCAATGATGATGATGATGATGATGACAACAATCCAAACAGAAGTAATCAACAAAAACCCATAAAAGAAAAAAAAAAGACTGTCAAGTTTGATGAATAAAATATTTGAGAACAAGGAGAGTATTAGAGGAATTTTAATTATTTGTTCAGTCAGGGAAATTTATTGAAGGGTGAGGTGGAGGGAAAAAAAAAACAAAAACAAAAAAAAAAAACGAAAATAGAAAATCTTCTATCATGATTTTTAAAAATATTTTCCTTTCAACTAGTTCTTATCCACCACAATGACTGGTTTATGAAAAAGATAGCAATCCATGGCAGTTTGAAAGAACTCCCCAGCTTTCACTAATAAGATGTGGAATGTAGGGAATAAAGGGAATAAAAAGAAACAAAGTATTAGTATACAAAACTCAAATGGCTTGTTTCGCAATAAGAGTCTCATTTCTCTTATTTTGTTACTTGTTTCATTCACTGGACTTTATCTGTGCTGGAGTACTGCCTTCAAAGGTTTTGTTGAGTCTGGTATTTGCTCTATTTGGCTCTTTTTCCCTCAAAGTGCTATGTTATGGGGACAATATTGTTTAGGTAGCAGTTAATCAGTGTAACTAAGGCCATCTGTCATGTGAGTCAGTTACTGGGTATGTAGCAATTCCTAACACAGTAGGTGACATTTTAGGAGTTTACAATATTTCCCCAGTTTTGCAAATGAATTAGAGACTTGTAATATGCCAGCTATTTTCGTTACATGAATAGAAGCACACAGTTATTCTTTCTTTGGTCAGGCCTCGACAGAACACATTTTGGGCAGTTGGTCTTAGTAACAAGGCATATTTTAGCTGAACAGGACGTTAAATGTCATAATCTCTTTCTGCCTGGTCACATATGTCAATAACAGAACTATTTACGCATCACATGAATTACTGAGTTGACTTGTACAAATAAAACATATGTGTAATATCTTTCCTATAAACATAGTTATGTAAGCCTAATTTTTATGAATGTTGTATATCGAAACTTGTTAATTGTCAATGCAAGAATAACTGTCCAAATATGTATGTTATTTCTCACTGTGTACATTGCTGTCCATTTACAAACCTGTACTCAAAACCTTTGTAAGTAGCTGTTTGATAACTTTCAGTTCTAGTGGCACTCAGACCAGAAGAGGTTTCCGCTTCTGGTAGTAGCATCTTTTGTCTTTTACTTGTTTCAGTCATTAGACTGTGGCCATGCTGGGGCACTGCTGTCAAATGAATCAAAACCAGTACATTTTTTTAAAGCCTGGTACTTATTCTATTGGTCTCTTTCGCTGAACCACTAGGTTATGTGGATATAAACATATCAACAACAGTTGTCAAATGGTGTGGGGGGCAATCACAGACAAAACCCCACAATTGTAGATGTGTGTATGTATATATATATATATATAAATATATATCTATATACATCTCTCTCTACACACACACATCTATGTTGTTCAATGCTCGAAATGAAGAGTATTTAGACACCAACAATGCATGAAAGGTCATTCCTTATGTTACTTGTCCTGTTTTCCATATTGAGCTCATTTGTTTTTGTATTTTATATTGTTTACTGTTGGTGACGTCCCGTACCCACACATAAATATATTATTTATATTTATATATATCCATACACATTTATCTATCTATATCTGTCTGTCTATATATATACATCGCTCCCTCTCCCTTTCTTTCTCTCTCTATATATATATATATATATATATATATATATCATCATTATCGTTTAATGTCTGTTTTCCATGCTGGCACGAGTTGGACAGTTTGACTGAGGTCTGGAGAGCCAGCGGCTGCACTAGGCCCCTTTCTGATCTGGCAGTATTTCTACAGCTGGATGCCCTTCCTAATGTCAACCACTCCGAGAGTGTAGTAGGTGCTTTTTACATACCACTGGTACAGGAGCCAGTCAGGCAGTCCTGGCATCAATCATGTTCAGAGTGTGCTTTTTACATGCCACCGGCACAGGGAGCCAGTCAGGGGGCACGAGGTAAAGCTGCAATTTTGGTTTTACTCGACTCAACAGGTCAAGTGTATCATATTGCCCGACGCATCAAAGGTACTCTTAAATGGGCTGGACATGCAACACTGGCATCAGTCATGGCTAGGTTTATATATATACATATATATACACAGATATACACATATACATAGATCTATATATATATACACATATATATATATATACACACACATATATATATATATATATATATATATATGCACATATATACATACATATATATATATATATAGATATATACATATATATACGACGACAAGGGTTTCAGTTAATCTGATCAAAGGAACAGCCTGCTCATGAAATTAATGTGCAAGTGACTGAGTACTCCACAGACACATGGACCCTTAACGTTGTTCTCAGGGAGATTCAGCTTGAAACAGAGTGTGAAAAAGCTGGCCCTCTGAAATACAGGTACAACAGAAACAGATGTGTGTGTGTATATATATATATAGGACTATATATGACTGTATATATATATATATATATATATATATATATGACTATATATACATGTATATATATAGATGAATATATATATATATATATATATATATATATATATATATATATATATATATATATATATGACACCTGCTTCTTTTAGTCACTGCTTAGGGAAATTAATAATGCAACTTTACTACTGTTACTTTTTGGTATCCCTTTATTTCTAATAGGTAGTTCAAAGCATGTTGATGTTACTGAATTAGGTTTAAACTATTTACATTATATCAAATTATCTCTCGTAATTTTATTAAGTTATAAATTTTTTTCCTTCTTTTTGACACTCTGTAGAAGATGCTGGAATGTTTTTGCCTTTTTTTCTTTCCATATTTGCTCCTCCATAAAAATTCACAGTTACGAGATAAATACAATGTCCTACTAAAACACTTTGTTTCAATTTATTCAATTAATCTTATTAAAATCTGGATGAAAGTGTAATACAAATTGAAAATGTAATTTTCCAGACCAATTAGCCTTATCTGCAGTGTTTAGAGTTACAATTCTAACATTAACATGGTTTCCTCTTTGAGTTTATATTTACAATACAAACGTCTACACTATGTTT
>NC_068999.1:54731953-54756417 GCF_001194135.2 Octopus bimaculoides
CCCATACTTGATTTAAATTCAATACTTTCATGCAACAGTGGCAAGGTAGTTAAAAACAATGGGGAACAATTTTGAACATAATTTTTGTTGAGTTTAATTTTCCATTTGATTTACACTAAAATTTGGCTGATTTCAAAACTACAGCCAGTTTTCTTCTAACACATCAAGTTTTTTTTTCTACAGTTTTTTGAATAAGCACAATCGTATTGTTTATCTGTAAGTAATAAGACTGGTCATCTGATTGCTTTTATTATTTTATTGAAAAGGAGTGAGAAATTTTCAGATCTGGTGACTTTAGGTTGAGTTTTGAAAAGCATGGCAGCCTATAGTCAGTTTCAAATCTCCCTCCAAAACATAAGTCATGATTATTGACCAATCAGATGCCTCAACTGGTCTTCAATTCTTAAGATCCAAGTTCCTCTATCAAAATGAAGGCTGGAAGCTTAGTGTATAAAGTGAAACTGCCCAGATTGAACACCCCAGGAAGAGCTATATGTATAAATTTTTACCATAACTACTTGCACACAATTTGACTGGCAGTAACAATATCCTGTGTGTGAACAAAATAAATTTGTATAAACATTACAGTCAAGGAAGTTTTATTATTTTCCATTGTACGTAAATTTTTAAAACATTCTATAAGATAAGCAAATTTGTTAGGTGCAGTATTTTTATGGTTTTTTGAAACAAAGCAAGGGTATTCTGTAGCTCAAAGAGTTGACACGATGCAGAAAAATTGGGTTCAGAGACCAAAAGTTAAAAACAAGTGTCAGATCTAACTCACTGAAAATTGTGTTCCCCAGTGTAATTAAGGATGTTATCGCTCTTTGTCTAGAAACAAAAGTTCCTAGTTCAAATCCATGTTCAAAGTGATCTAAACATAGTGTAGACTATTATAATGGTTCCTTTTCTTCTGAGCTGACTGGTATCATGTCACCATCTTCATTCAATCACAGAACTCCCAATCCACTTGCCTCTCCCCCCATCCTATACTGACCACTGTTTCAACTCTGTCATTCTTTTCCAGAATTCATTCTGGTATTCACTCACTGCCTATGTTTTTTTTTTAAGAATCAACAAAGGCCATGAGCACTACTCCCTTCCTTCAAACCCAGCATGTAAATACACACACATATGTATATATTGTAAATGTACACTAATTATGAGGTTAATATGTCAGATATTTGTAATTTTATCAACATCTCACAGACAGTTCAATATTGACTTACATTTTTTTAAATACCCACCCCCGAACTAATTATTAAAATACTATTTGGTATGCAAAAACAGCTCTGGTTTCAATCTGGTGGCTTTCAGTTAACATTTAATCTTCTCTATTCATGAAATATTCCACACTAAAAAAAGCTATAACTTCAACATTTATTGTTAAACACAGTACAAGAGTGAAAAAAAAAAAACATGAGGATTTTCATAACACCATAGCAAGGTAATGTAGTTCTAGATACAGTTTATTTGAATAAAGGACAAGGTAGCTATGGCTAGACACCTTTGATCAGAGGACTGCTTGATCACAGGATTACTTCTAGGACTCAATAACTGCAGCAGTAAGAACACGATCAATGTTTTCCTTCGTGGTGGCAGTTAGAGGACGTCAAGACCTTGAATCATCTTCAAGGCTTTTCCTTCCCCTCCTAAATTCAGCTGCCCACTTTCGCATTGCTGATAAGGCTGGAGCTTCATCTCCTAATGTAGCAACCATATCAGTATGAAGATTGTTAGGGACTAAACTCTTTTTCTGCATGTACTTGATAATACCACAATGCTAAATTTTGTTCATTTTCAAAGGCAGTTGCTTCTAATTACTTGTGAAGTCTTCTTTGAACAGTCAGATATCAGTTTACCTGGAAAGAACTAATGCAGTTATTAATAAGAGGTGAAATTAATGCATTCGTGATGTCACAGCTATAGCATCATCCTTCATAGTCAACCTATGAACTTTTCAGCCTACCTTCGTACATCATTATAATTCAATGTCTACTTTTCCATGCTTGCATGGGTCAGACAGAATTTAAGACAGATTTTCTTCATCTGGATGTCACCAACCCATACCTGTTTCCAAGTAAGGTAATATTTCACTATGACTAAACATATTTTTCATGGAGGACTGGAAACAAACAATATCCTTGTATGATGGTGATTTTTGTTTACAACCATTATGTAATGTCCAGACAAGGATTCAAACACACACACACACACACACACAAACAAACACAGGTTTCTTTCGATTTCTGTCTACCAAATCCACTCACAAGGCTTTGGTTGATCTGAGCTTATAATAGAGGACCAAGATGCCACACAGTGGGACTGAATCCCAAAGCCACATGGTTGGGAAGCAAACAGCCATGCCTGCACCTAATGAATGCCAGAATTTACAATCAGGTCATCTTTGTAAATACTACAGTTATTACAGAGGATTCTAAACAGGAACCTAAATCTGTAACTATGTCCAAGGATTTTTTAAAAATCATTTTGTGTGTGTAATATCTTTTAATCAGGAGGGAAGGCAGTGCCTATGACCCTTCACTGGATCTCGAAGACAAGTATAAAGGAGAAAAGTATCCTCAAATCAGCAACTTGGCTCAAATGCTCGCAACACAGTAGACATGACCACAAGAAATGTTCAGTTCAAAATGCCATACATCACAAGTGTGAGATAAAAGGTTAATTTTTCTCAGGTATTGGTTTGGCCATTAAACCACTCAGAGGTAACACTGGGATAGTATCTACACAGCTTAGTTCCAAAATTATGAGAATAAGAAGTTGATAGTAGATATGCACTTCTGAGATTAATTACTGAGAGCTTCATGTCACAGCATTCTTCTGTTGTATTTAAATTTAATGGCTCTGAAGTCCCTCTTATGTTGTCATATATTTTTTACTAATTTAACTCCAAATGCAAAACTGATTGTAACAACTTGAATGGGTCTTCAATGAAATTAATCAAAGAAGGACTTATTGAACTCAGTAAGTCACTGTGGAGAGCTCAAGACACAGTAAAAAAAATTTAATCCACAAATAACATCTCACCACTGATTTCTTGACCACCATCAACACTCATACCCTTCTCTAATACTTTTGCAGTGCCTATTATTGCTAAGTTAATACATACTGAATCGCATCGTTCATATTTTAGCAAGGTTAACATTAAGCAAGTCTACCATCAACTGCCACTGGCAATTAAAGACCATCCTTACACTTTTTTGTAAGCCTTTAGGACAACTGTTTCAGAACATAAAATTCCCATTTGGCCTTACAAATGCTGTCATATGATTTCAATGAGTGGTGAGTCAAAGTATCTCACTGACTGACCTTAAATCTACCTACTTGTATTTAGATGACATCATTGCGTAAAGTAAATCTAAGAAAGATATCTTGGCAGAAATCTAAAGGTGTTTCTGTCATGTACTAACTATCTAAATATAATTCTATATAGCAAAAAAAATGCATTTTTGGATTTAAGCTCATTGAATTTCTAATCCTCAGTGGCTGCGTTCACATAAATACCTTAAAATTCCTACTACTAAAAAAGAACTTGGAAAAGATTATTGGGTTGCTAGTCTATTACAGCAAAAGGCCGATGTATTTTCAGAACAAAACACTGTAATGAAATGTAAGTATTTTCCCAATTCCTCGAGGAGCTGTTACAATTTTCAGGAGAAAAAAAGTACATAAGTCGTTCATTATTAATATTATTAATCTGATGCTCAAGGAAAAATGGGAAGAGGTATTGTTTTGGACATAGTTCTCCTTCAGATACGAAAGAAAAGGCCAGGAGAAACTGGGAAAAGAACCGAGATAAAAAGAGAAGAGAGTCACAAAAATGCACATGGGATCAGTTCACACGTTCAACCTCTCACCACATGGGATGTGAATCAATCCCATGTGTGTTTTTTGTGGCTCTCTCCTCTTTTTTATCTCCTTTTCTTCTCTTATAAGATTCTTAACTTTTCTCTAGGCTCTGAAGGACTCTGTTCAAAATACAATACCTTTTTCTCTTTCCATTCTTGATTATCAAAATAATAAACAGTGACTGTGAAGGTCTCTTGCAATTTTCTTGCTTTTATTTTTTGCATTTACTTTTTGCTTTATTACAGCGTGCCCACACAGACCTTCCATGTTTATCCAACCATTTCATTGGAGTAGCTTAATTCTTTGAGTACCTTACATCTTGGATACAATTGGATTACTTTTTCAGATTACATTGGATCTTCACTCAACACAGAAAATGCTTGCTTTCTGTGTCATTGATAACACCATTCCTTTTACAGATAAGGCTGAGGTATCAAATACTGCTCTAACTACAACCCTTTTGAGGAAACATGTAGAAGCTTCCTTCACTAATCCATAGGAACATAATTTTACTGAATTATGGTCAATGTAACTTTTGAGAAAGTAAGAGTTGGCACTGTAAAAAAATATGGTAGCTATTGGTCTAATCAACTGTAGCAGATACATCACCCTCCACCCCTGCTAATATTTGACCATCATTAACATAAGGTGAAGAAAAATTTAGACTCTAAAACAAAGACAATCCCCAAAATGATGAGGGATAATTACAGAGAATATACAAGGTGTTTAGTAACAGAGTGTCGCAAGCACCACCGCAGCCATTTTTGAGGTTAGTATATCATTTTCTTTGTCTTGATGTCTCGAATCCGAAAAAGTTGGGAGGAAGAACTGGTGAGGCTTGCAATAAGGTTGAAAATCCGGCTGAAAAAAATTGTACCTCAACGCTATTGACACAATGCTCGCTCACCCAAACTCAGACCAGAGAGTTTAGTAACAAACCATCGTAAGCACACGTGCTCAATCAATAACTTTGCTGTGGTCCCTGTATCGGATTTCGAGGTGTTATGGCTCATTTTCTAATAGTCCTCGTTACCATCATAATAATAATGGGCTATTATCTTACTAACCTCTTAAAGATACTTATTTTGCTATATTAAAACACAAACAATACCTTTGGTGGGACCTTTGTATGTTTTTTTGTAGGTATTTTGGCTAAAATATGCAATGCAATACACTGTTTCGTAGTACTGGTATATTCTACAAAATGAGAAAGACGCAATCAAGGTGTCATCTTTCAGATGCTTATACAAATAAATAATTTTATATAGGTGGAATGATTATACAAGATCTTCATGGTCATTTTAAGACCAAAACCAGCTTTCTAACTTCATTCCTTGCTGAGATATCGCATTCTGAAAGTCGCAAAACTTTGACTGCGTTTTTCTCAGTTTTTAAGTTGTGGCACTTACAATGGTCTGTTACTAAATGTCTCATATGATGAAACTTGACCTGTATCATCTTACTGACTATTCTGGCTGCATTTGTTAGCATCAGGTACTGTGAGATTGGACATAAACTATATAATGCACTGCATAGCTAGTGACCCCTGAACCTACACTATATAGCACACTGTTATATTGTGACCCCTGGACTAATGGTCTGTAATACACTGAACAGCTTGTGACCCCTGGACCTATGCTGTGTAGCTTGTAACTTCCTGATGCACACTATATAATGTAGATACAACTAGTGACCTCTTGAACTAAACTATTTTTATATTGTTTATGGTCAAACAAATAAAAACACCTCAATTGAAGCAAGAATTGAAGTGGATGGTAAGCACAGCTGAGAGAAGATGATGAATGAAGGGTAGAACGCAGGTAGATGAGAGGAAAGCAAAGCTAAGGTAGATGATGGATGATGTGCACAGATGGGTAGATGGTAAGACTGAGGTAGAGGAGTGGAAGAGACATAGTTAGGGAAGATGAAGGGTTGGAGGGTATATAGGCAGACTGAATAAATATTGCAGGGTAGACTGAGGACACAAATAGATCTTGTTACTCTGATTCTTTATATATGAACATTGAGAATGAGTGAATAGTGAAGTGGTGATGGTGGTGGTAAAAGTAATAACAGCAGCAGCAACTAGTAATAAACACAATAGTTAATATCTAAACAGTGGGGTGGTGATGATGATGATGATGATGATGATGATGATGATGATGATGTTGATGATGACATTGTATAGCGTAAAAGAAACAATAGATGGTCATTATAACATTACATGAAATATGAGGAGGAGGTAGTTATGCTTGGGTGGGAGGAATCACACACAAAGCATGATGGCTACTGAATCATCAACAATGTCATAGCCATTTTTTATGTCGACCTTTCCAAACTAACATGGGTTGGAGAGACCAGTTTCAAATTAGCACCTCTCCAACTCAACATAGGCCTTCGTCATTTCCTTTGTGTGGTCCAGCATCCTGAGATTAGATCTCTAGAATAAATTAGGAAATTCTTTAACATTACTAAAGAGTTGTTGTTATTTAGCCATTTAGCATAATAACATAATAATAATAATAATAATTAAAGCATAAGGCCAGCAATTTTGAGGAGAAGGGGCTGGTCATTTACATCAATCCTAGTACTTCACATGTATTTTATTTTATTGAGCTTGGAGGGATGAAAGGCAAAGTTAACATTCAGTGGGATTTAACTCTAGCATTTTATACCAGTCATATCCTGTTCAAATATGTTACCAGTTTTATGTTCAAACCAGCCAGATTCAGCTTCTTGCACCTACCCTACAACATTATTCTGAAGATAAACATTCACATCATCAAAATCTCAAAGTTATAAATTAATGCATAATTAATTTTGAAAAATGTGAATACATAAGCATTGCATTTGACAGAGTAATTTAAATGCTACTGGGTAAACCCTTTACAACTTTGATTAGATTTATGATCAAAGACATTCCAAAAACCAGAGGGTGTGATTTGAGATTTGGCTGCTCTTTTGAACAAGGTGAACAGCTAAGGCGGCTTCCACATTGACAAACAGGAAAATATCTTGGGAATATTATAAAAAATATAGCAAATACAGAAAAATTGTAATTATTATTGAATATGAATGTTGAAAAGAACCATAGAAGATTAAAATAAAACAAAAAAAAAACCCTCTAGAATTCAAAACAAAATACTCCAACAACACCACCACCACCGTCCTGTACCAAATTCTCTAAAAGTTTTTAAACAGTGAAACAAGAGCAGACAACCCCTCCTTATCTCAAAGTTTATCATGTCGCATATTACTTGTATACATATGTTTTACAGAGAGCAGAGAGTTAGCAGTGGGAGAAGTGACATGCTGAAGCATTTCAAACATCCAAATTGGAAGAAAGAATTAAAATGGAACAGCTGTAATTGGAGACTGGGGTTTAATTTGGTGTAAAATTCTGTCTGATTGTTGTAAATGTAAGTAAAATATAATTAAATGGGAAAATCTGCTGTTAATGAATCAGGATAATGAAGTGGGGTGGTGCAAGGAAAAAAAAAAAATCAGAAGGAAAATATACTTAGTTTTTTGCTCCCCATGCTGAGATGTTACCACCAATCAAGAAGCTTATAATAATTGCTGTTGACAACCTGTTGAATGTGGGGTGAGATCCCTTCCTCAACCGCAACAACAGAGTAGGTGACTTAATGTGTGAAACAGAACAAGTTAGAAAATAGAGAGAAAAAAAATTACCTTTATAAAGGGCCAAAAAACTGATGGTCACTGTAATAAAACAATACTCCACCTCTCTCTCTCTCTCTCACACACACACCTACTTAATTCAAGAAACAAATTCACTTTACTGTAGAAAAAACACTAACCAACATCAAACAAGGAGTGACAATAATTTTTGGCCTTTTTTAAAATCCCAAAACACGACAGAGAAATAAGTCTTTCTGAGTTGATATTTAAAAGTAAAAATAAAACAAGAAAGAAAAATAGAACAAATTACGTGAGAGGGTTTTGGCTAAAGAAAGTTTGAGTAAACAACTTACCACTTCTCCTTCGAAAGGTGAAATTTCCAGGCATGACCAAGTAATGTGCTTGAGAGAAGAAAGTGTAATAGAGCTGAGTAAATTGTTGTCAGTGCGTTACTAAGTCATAATTGTCAGCTGATGATGCTGGTTGATTGTGAAGACACTTGAACTACAGAGAAATAACAATAACAACAGCAGTGGCTATAATACCGGCAACTGTTGTTACTGCCGATGATGATGATGATGATAGTTGTAACAGTGGTGGTGGTGGTGGTGGTGGTTAGTTGTATGCTATCCGTGCCAATAGGATGGAAGTGAAACAAGAGGAAAACATGTTTTAATATAGTAACTGCTGCTGCTGCTGTTGTTGATGCTGCTACAGTTGTCAACAGCAGACAATAGGGAAGAACTGTGCACACAAGTTCAGAAAGTCTTCGCTAAAACTGCCATGGACAATGCCAATTGTTTAGTGAACAAGACAGAAGACGACAAAACCATCCAATAGAAACTTGATCCAAAATTTTCGTAACTGACAAAAAAAACCCAGCAAAGACAAACTTTGGAAGCTGGACGACACCACAATCCGTTAACAGGCTGAATGGAGGGTGTGTGTGAATGTGTGTGTGTGTGTGAGTGAGTGTAAGTGAGAGGAGAGAGGTGGAGACGAGAAGCTGTGGTTTGAGTTTTTTGTTTTGTGTGTCTTAGTAAAACGACAGAGTAGAAGCTAGCAGAGTGGTTTACTGGTCAAGAGAAATTATAACAAGCTTACACTAACGCACTACCACACACTGCCAAGTAGCTTCATGAGTCACATCCCATAGAAGGCCACAGTGGTACTAGAGTAAGGTCAGACCTGTTGCAGCAGCTCAAGTCAATAATAATACACAGCATAACGTTGCTAGAACTAAGAGAGAGAGAGAGAGAGAGAGAGGGAGAGAGAAAGAGAGAGAGTGAGAGTTTGCATGTGTGTGCGGAGAGAAAAAAGTGGGGAGGTCAGCAATGGAGGATGGGGAGTGGTAATCAGAAACTGGTCAGAGTATGTGTGTGTGTGTGTGTGTGTGTGTGTGTGGTGAATGCTTTGCTACATTCTACATAACAGAGCTGACAAAAGATGGCTCCCAGGAATCTATTCATGTCTAAACTATGAAACTGAATATAATAATAATAATAATTATTATTATTATTATCATGATGATAACAATAATAATAACAACAAATTATTTAGGTGTTGTAGCAGAAAAAAAATTCCATTAGCTTTTCACATCTGTCCAAATGAATACTGTTTAGCATTTTCATTGTGTCTCTCTTTCACCACACACACACAACTTAGTTCAAACATTGTTTAATATATATGTAGGTGTTTTTATGTGTATATACATACATGCACATTATTTCCTTTATAATCTTTTACTGGTTTCATCCATTGAACCGTGACCATACTGGGGCACTTTTTTCAATTGTTTCAGTCAGTTATACCAGCCCCAGTACTTACCTCAGTCTGGTACTCAATATTATTGATCTATAGTTGTCGAGCAGCTAAGTCACACACACACACAATGGGCTTACACGCACACACACACAATGGGCTTACGCACTGTTTTCTCTACTAACAGAAGACACTGGATCAGGTACAACGAAATGTGCTCAAGCCCAGAGCCTCACTGTTGTGAAGCAACCGTCCTACCACATGGCTACGTCTGCACACACCTTAAACACAATGTGTGAAGCAGGAAAGAAGTCGAGTTTTCCTTTGAGACAATTCTTTAATACTGACAACAAAAAAAGTGAGAAAGAGAGAGACACACACACACCAGTGTAGCAGTTTCAATTCCAATCTCGCATAGTGGTATACAGGTACAAGAAAGAATGAGAACATAAATCTAAGAAGGTAAGTTACAATAAGTACCCTTCATTCAAACTGTTGTGATCTCTGGCCGTGCTTGAGCAACCACTTAATATACTGCAACTTGTTCTGTTGATTGTATAGTGCATTTCTGTAAGTGTGTGGGAGAGAGAATGAGTAAAAGAGAGACAGACACTCAAAGAGAGAGAGAGAGAGAGAGAGAGAGAGATAGAGAGAGAGATGTGCATGAGAGTATGTTTGCATGTGTGAGATTTTATATTTTATTTCTGAAATTTCATGCATATGTATGCATGTACACATATGCGGTGTCATTTGTTTGCAGCCTTCCATGAAATTATATGTGGCCATTATACTCTTTATAGAGGTGTGTGTGTGTGTGTGTGTGTGTGTATAAGCACAGCTACAGAACAGCTCTGGTCCAATAGCTAGTCCTACAATGTGCAAATAGTTAACCAAATAACAGGGTGTGACACAGAGATTGCTCTTGCCAGGTATACCAAGCCTCTCCCTAGCTGAAGATCATGCTGCACACTTCGATATGTGGTGATGAATCAAACAGTGTAGTGTGACAACTTAGATTTGTAATACCATCTCCCTCTCTGCAGCCTATTTCTGTATGCCAGTAAATGTTTCTGGTGGCTACAGCAAAGGCAGATAAGGTGGACTTGGTCAGAGTGCAATAACTACTGCTCTTCCATAATTGTTAAGGCTTACTACAGCGACAAACTGTGCCCTTCGCATGTCCAACTGGTCTACTATTCTTATTAAATTTTGTTTCATTGTAAAACAGTATATAAATATAGATTTTATTTCTAATTTTTCAAGATGTTTGTGTATGTGTGTGCATGTGTGTGTGTGTGTGTGTAGGTCTGCACTAACTGTAGCAGTGAGTCAGCACAGGTACTGATGAAGATGGCAGAGCTAAGATGTGAGAGAGAAATCTAGCCTAGTGAGATTTTATGAACTTTAATAATTACTTTCAAACTAGAAACATAAGGACCAAAAATTAGGGAACAGGAGATGGGTGGTTAATGAGGGGATGGAATCTATACAAGGATAAAATTCATTGTAAGATTGAGTTACATAATAAACCACATGACAGATATATACTTGAATCAGACAGACGCACACATACACAGATATAATGGAAACACATAAATACAGGTTGGACTACCGGTTACATCATCATCATTGTTTTAATGCCTACTTTCCTTGCTTGCATGGGTCAGACAAAATTCAATGAGGCAGATTTTCTACCCTAACCCTAACCCACTCACAAGGCTTTGGTTGGCCTGAGGCTATAAAAGAAACTTACTCAAAGTGCCACACAGTGGAACTGAGCCCAGAACCTTGTGGTTGAGAAGCAAGCTCCTTACCACACAGCCACATCTGTGTCCTATGTTGGTTTATTATAAAAATACTTGCAAGAACAAATGTAACAAATATCTGGACCAATGTGTTTAGCTGTTCAATTTGCTAGTAATAGCAACCAAATCCCCTCAAATTACAACTTTTCTTAAAAACAAGACAATACATTGACTAATTTAGCCTAAATATACAAAAAGACACGATAGTCCTAGTTGGATTGTCCAGAGATTTGCTTAATCTTGAATGCAATTAGCAAAAATAATCCTGACTCCATCCTCTCATAGTGAACTTGGTGAAGATGTGTGACCAGGGGGAAGTAACTCAAATCAACAGAAACCATCCCCTCACATACATCCCTTCTATGTATGGGCCAAAAGTAAGCTTGGGATTAGTTACAAATAAGAGCTAAATCTCCCTCAAATTACACTCAGCTATTAAAAAAAAAACAAAGGAAAGAAGTGAGGAAATACATTACATATTGTAATGCTAGAGTTTCTATACTTAAATGGAGGTTAGTATATTTAATGTATGTTCTTGCAAAATTATTAATTAATTGTAATGGAAAATCATTAGCTTCAGTGATAATTTGTTTCTCAAAGGTAAGGGAAGCAACTCTAAAACCCAAATTGGTTAAAAAAGGGAATAGGGTATTTTGTAGACAGTGGGTCTGGATCTTTGGAAAGTATAATTCAGACATGTTTCAGTCTTTTCAGACCTCCTCAGTAAAGTATAGTCTTATCCATACAGACCAGACTAAGATATACTAAATCTAAATATAAAATAGATGGTTACACATGGAGCATTTTTGGTCAGCTGGATCAAGTTTGACGTAGAGCTAAACAACAACTGGTGGCTACATCATTATGATGTTAATGATGATGATGAAATACCTAACGACTTTCTATGCTGTTATGGCTTGGACTGGACTTTGTGAATGTTTCATAGTTGGATGCCCTTTCTAATGCCACACTTTAAATCCACTCTTATTATATGCACACGCAAACAATATTTGTTTTCTAATGCTGTATTGTAACTATGGTAACAGTTGTTGCTAAGTAGATCCCCAACGCAATATTTGAAAGGCAAAGTGATGATAAAGATAATTTTTAAACTGCATGAAGTAAATATCATGTGATTTGTATAAAAAAATATTTGTCCCATCAAATGCTAATGGAAACACTTAAGACAATGGAGAGAGTTAAATCACCTGCTGGAAATAGTAGTCAAATTTCTCTCAAATTACACCATACTGTTTTAAATAAGAAGGATAGATTGAATTAAGTATGAAAAAAATTGGGAATTTTGAATTTCTTTGGTCACAGGTCTGCTGGATCAGGTCTGGCCTGGAGTTAAACGATAACAACCAGCAGAAGTTAATTTAATTAATGATACCTTCCCACAAATTTGCACTAAATATGTTAGAAAACATTATTTTTATGATTAATAAATAATAAATTTGTTGCAGTTGTTTAGCTTCAAGCGAACCCTTATCCAAGCAGACTATGACCAAGGTTGCTCTAACTAGAACTATCCACGCTTTTGCGGGGAAAGGACTACATTATCTAAGGTGCCTGTCCTCCCAATCCTTTTTTCTTCTTTTCCAGGTTGGCAGGGTATAATTTGAGGGGTATTCAGCTGTTATATTTAGCAGGCCAAGTGACTATGTAGAAGCACCCTTGTTAGTTCACAGTTATACAGTTTTGTGACAAAGTAGATTAATTATTAGAAGCAAAGCATGCAGGTCATTCATTCATGTTTTACAGAAGCATTGTTATTCCTGGAAAGAAACTCCATTTTATTAGAGTGCTTTTAATATCATTCATGTGACATGTGATTTTCCTTCCTCCCAGAAATAATTCTTTTTTTTTTTTTTTTTTGTGTTCAGAAGACAAAATTTCAAATCCATAAAAAATTTATTATTCTGCATTGTATTTATGTAAGGGTATTATATTTTTCTATTCCATCATCTATATTAATCTAATTATATGAATCATAATGTAATGAGGAAACCTAATTAAGCTTTCTATATCATTGTTTTTTTTTTCCTCCATCATTTGTAGATGCATGTTTCAATAGCTTTATGTTGGATCAGTGCAACTGGGCTTGAACTCCCATCCTATGCTTTACATTGAACAATTAAAAAAATCTTTTTTTTACTAATTTCAATTATTGGATTGCGGCCATGCTTAAAGAGTGTGGCAATTATTCTGTCGGTCTCTTTTGCAGAAGTGCTAAGTTATGGGGATGCAAAGAAACCAACACAGGCTATTAAATGCTGGAAAGACAAACACACACACACACGCAAATATAACAAGCCTCAAAGGCAGAGTACTGGCAGAAACGTTAGCACACCAGGTGAAATGCTTAGCGGTATTTCATCAGTCTTTATGTTCTGAGTTCAAATTCCGCTGAGGTCGACTTTGCCTTTCATCCTTTTGGGGGTTGGTAAATTAAGTACCAGTTGTGTACTGGGCTCGATCTAATCGACTGGCCGCCTCCCCCAAAATTTTGGGCCTTGTGCCTAGAGTAGAAAAAGATACAACAGGCCTCCACACAGTTTCCATCTATCAAATCCACTCACAAGGCATTGGGTGGCCTGGGTCTATAGTACACAACACTTGTCCAAGGTGCTTTACAGTGGGTTTGAACCTGAAACCACTTGGTTGGAAAACAAACTCCTTGACCACACAATCCATGCTTGTGTCTATAAATATTTCTGCGCGCGCACGCGCACACACACACACACACACACACACACACGCACGCGCACAAAAATCTATTCTATGAGATGAAAACAAAGGAAGAAAAATGAGACATCACATGAATTACAGAAAAATATTAAGTAATAGTGAGAGACTGCTTTCTGAATCAGAACTAAAAGTACAAAGTCTATTGACATTTTTAACAATAAACAGCCTTTGGCCATTTGTCTGAGATGGGACCTGGTTATGGGGTAGAGTAATTACAACATATGCTGATTTCATTCTTCACAAGCAAAACCTCACCGGTTTGAATGAATTTTCCAAGTGAAAAAAGCATTAAAATTCAACTTCACTTTTATACAAAGATCCAAGTCTTGTGATTGTTATAATGATAATACACTTGGGACAGGCATGAACACCCTAAGTTTTATGCTTACATTCACAGTGTATATTTTATATAGTCATATAACACACACACACACACACACACACATGCATGTGTACTTTATAAGTATAATTTATAAATATCAATATCTAGTGTTCAGCTTGTCATTATTCATTGAATATTGGATTTTGGTTATCTTTCTTTTGTATTATTTTTTACCTTTTCCTTAGGCTCATGTGATATCATCATCACCAATCATTATTATTATTATTATTATTATTATTATTCAGCTTAAAATAGAACAACAACAAAAAGATAGTTGAACATATGAAAACCATTTTATATTGAAGTATCATATCAGTTATCAGTGTGAAAAACCAGGAAACAATCTCTATATAAACCACTTCTGTCTACCTAAAGATATCTCTGGATGTCTGCCTGCCTGTAAGGTTTCATGTCTGTCAAAGGTTGTGTGTTACAAACATGGCCATCATCTTCAGGACCAGAAAATTGCTTCAGCTCCTAACAACTACACAACCACTAACCTTTTACAAAGCTCAGATGAGTCCCACAAGGAAGTGGTACTATTTCCATATCTGGAATACTACCACTGCAGCACCCACACAAGACATCTCAAACATGAAACATAAATAAATAAATGAATAAATAAATAAATAGGTGCAGTTATGGCTGTGTGGTTGCGAAGCTTGCTTTGCAACCACACAGTTTTGGGTTCAATCCCACAGTATGGCACCTTAAGTGTCTTCTACTATATAGCCTTGGGTGACCAATGCCTTGTGAGTAAATTTGGTCAATGGAAACTGTATAGAAACCCATCGTGTGTATGCATGTGTGTGTGTGTGTGTGTGTGTGTGTGTGTGCATGTCTTTGTCCTCCCCACTGCTTGACAATCTGTGTAGGTTCATTTACATCCCTACAACACAGCAATTTTCAGCAAAAAAGATCAAGAAAATAAGTACTAGATTTAAAAAAAAAAGTACAGGGATAGATTTGTTCAAACAAACCTGCCAGCGGCCATGAGGTGCCCCAGCATGGCCACTGTCCAATAACTGAATTAAGTAAAAGGAAATAAAAGATAAATAAAAATAAACCATCCAAATGACTTGCATGAAGTCTCTTAGCAACACACTCCAATCTCTGACCCAGCCAGACATGCTGTTTCTTCCTTCTTTCCTTTCTACCCTAACCACAAAGGACTACGCCCTTCACAGATGACCTCTTCTTCTACCATTCCCCTTGCCTACCCATACTGTCTACCTCATTATTTAATAATTCCTTCTGGCTCCTGTTTTATCGGCAGCTATTAAATTACAACTCTTCAAAAGAAACATTAACCCTTTAACATTTAAACCAGCCATATCTGGTCAAAATATTCTACTTGTTTTATGTTCAAATCAGCTAGATCAGGCCTTTCACACCTACATCACAATGTTATCCTAAAAATAAGTAATCACATCATCAAAATCTGAGCAGCAAAGCAATGCAGGATTAATTCAAAACAAAGTGAATAAATAAGTAGTACATTTGAGAGAGAAGTCTGAAAGTTAACAGATTAACTTGCACTAAACCCGCCATTCTCGAAGGGCCCGCAAAATCCATGAGCATAGCTCCTACTTATAGATAAAACAAATAAAACAGATAAAGACGTACGTCTCTGTTTTCTTATATGCTTGTTTGTGCGTCTGCCAGCAGATGTTTACAAGGTGAGAGAGATGATGCTATCTGACAGAAAGATACGGAGAAAGAACTTTACCTTTTGGAACTTTCATCTTCTTCTTCTCTTCTTTACTGTCAGGTTCCTTTGGAAGGGGTTTATTCTCCAATGGCATGTTTACCTCTCTGCAAAAGAATAAGAAGTTCATCAAAAATGTTGCTACTACTACTGCTGCTGCTGGTGGTGGTGGTGGTGGTGATGTTGATGTTGTTATAGTATGTTACTGTTATCGTTGTTGCTGTGTTGCTATAATTTGTTGAGGTGGAACAACAACAACAACAACAAGAACATCATTATGTGTAGAGTAATAGAGCACTTGACTGATTGATGTAAGTGAGGTGAGTCAAGTTATTAAGTGGAGATATATATCTTAGAAAGGGAGATATAGAGTGATTTGTATGGTGTAAAATAAGGCAGACTCTGGGGAGGATAAAAAGAAAGAGAGAGAGAGAGATTAAGAGGAGAGAGATGAGAGCAGTAAAGAAAAGAGGAGAGAAAATAAGTGGAGGAAAAGAGAGCGAGAGAATGAAAAGTTGAGGTAAAAAAAAAAAAAGAAAACAAAAAGAGTAAACTAAATGAGAGAAAGATTTGAAGGGGGAGTGAGATAAGGGGAGAGGAGAGAGAGAGTGAGAGAAGGGAGAGAAAGACGAGAGGAGAGGGAGGGTGTGAGAGAGAGAGAGGTGAGACAAGGAGAGAGAGAGAGAGAGAGAGAGAGAAAAAGAGACAGAGATAAGAAAATTAGATAAAGAGAAACAAGTGATGTCATTCTCAAACTCCTACTGACACCCAACAAAAGAAAAAGAAAAGAAAAAGAGTAGTGCATCATTACACATTGGACTAAATTTATTATGTCAAGAAGGTTGTGACATTTTAGAATTTGGCCATCTTATAAAGGAAGACCATGTTGATATATTTAAGGACTTTTACAATAGCACACTAACATTTTACACTTCTGTCTAGGTGTTTCTCACCCCTCTCTTTTCTATACATGAACTTTCTTTTAATGTATGTATGTATGTATGTAGGTATGTATAAATAAAATCCCATATATGTTATTTCACACAACACACAGAGATGATCCCTAAAGAATTTCATTCTAATATGATTGTATCTCTATTCTCTTGACAATGAAAACGATTGTACCACAATGATATAGGGAGCTGGATGTGAAACTATGAGTGAGACTGAGCAATGAACATAGGATTTGGAAGAAGAGATTGATAAGAGTAGGGAGTCTATATTCAGCCCTAAGTCAGCTGTGATCCAGAAGACTTGTGATCAAATAAAATCCAGCCATGACCTCTAGCCTCTTATTCGGATACAGTATATACAGGATTACATTATTTAATGTGTCTTGCTTTTTTTTAAAAAAAAATGACTGATTTGAGAGAGATTTTGTCATTATTTCTAAGAAGATGGAGGACCATATAAAGGTTCCTTTATTGGCTTGAATTTCTGTAGTAAAGTAGGTATTAACATAAATGTAGAAAAATAAATAATATTGGTATCAATGTTGTTACAAGGCCAGCAATTTCGGAGGAAGGGCTAAGTTGATTAGATCAACTCCCAAGGATGAAAGGCAAAGTTGACCCTGGCAGGATTTGAACTAAGAATGTAAAGACAGATGAAATGCCACTGGGCATTTTGCCTGGCATGCCAATGATTGTCAGCTCACTAATAAATTAAAATAATGTCATCAATGATAAGGGAGTCATTAACTAAATGACCAATACTAATCAAAAGAGGCAGAGAGATACAATTTGGAATTAAAATTAATTAAATAGAGCACAGTGAGGAATGAGTCTGATGCTTAATGATATGGTGGACAACTCTGGACATGTTTCAGCTTTATTGGCCCTCACCAGCATGACTTTGACATTTAGCTGTCTTTCTATAACTTGTGCAGTACTATGTAAAACCTGACTGAATAGACTTTGCAATGAAAATCATTCTGAAATGACCATCCCATCATTTACCCAGATGTATCTAAGATTAAATTAGCTAATTTATCCTTCTTTTTCTAAGATGACAGGTGTGATTTCAGAGCCAGGATGAGTGGTGAAAAATAAAAAGAAAAGAGGACTTTATGTAATAATTTTTGTCAGAAGGGCCCCAAAGTAGTAGTGGTGTAGTAACTGTAATTCAAAGGTGGTGGTCGTGACGGAGATAAGGAGTTTAAAAAAGATGTTGAAAAGAATTCTTGTTTTAATAATAAAGTGTTTCTCTTCTTTTAAGTACATAGTGACATGTGTAAAATTACTGTTTCGTTCAGGTTTGTCTGACTATGTTTGATTACAATGATCAAAGGTGTTCTAACCATGACCATCATGTCTTCATGTATCAGGGACTACATTATCTGCTGTGTTCTTTTCTCCCCCACTCCCCCCTTTTTTTACTGTAAAGTGGTTAACTGGAGCAGTCTATAATAGTGGTTCTCAACTGGGGTCCATACAAGATTTTGTCATTAAAATTTATGCACAATGAATTGCTTATACTTCCACAATACACAAAATATTTTCACATTTTGTATAAAATTCCTAATAACATTTAATTATAAAAATACAGGAAGTTTTTTTTTTTCCATATACAACAAACAGCTATGAGAGTTCAGTAGAATAAAATAGGAATCACATGAGTCCATAGTCTAAAAAAGGGTTGAGAACCATTGGTCTAAACCATAACCTAGAAGAACATCAAAATGATGATGAATGAGTGTCACACATTCCACCCATCCCCAGCGATTGTTGCTCAGGGGAGGGCTCTGACCTCTGCTATTATACTGAACAGCAAGTTTTATATATATATATACATATATATATATATATATATATATATATAGCAAGTAATGTTCATAGCCACTTCAACATGGCTGTTCCGCTCTAATGGACTTTACAGTGACTTTTTAACCCCAAGAGGATATCTCCTCTAGCTGGTTGACAATGCAAGGCTGCATTCGATATACTGCAAGCAGGCGAGCGAACCCCTAATACACACACACACACACACACACATACATATATACATATCAGATGTTATATTTTGGAGACTTCTGCACTTATTAAGAAAACAAAGACTACTAGATCGCATTGATGTTCATAGCAGAGACACACAAAACGAAATTGCAGATATACCAAAACTAATGAAGAACAAGAGATTTCTGGCACAGCGTGACTGTGACTATTTGATAAAGAATGCCATACAGTACTTTGTAATTCAACCCTTGTACCCTTATAATAGGACAAGCTGGTCTAGCAGTGTGTCAATTTTGTACCAGAAATATAAAGAAGTTCAATATCTTCAAGAGAACAGCCTTCTTGTGTGGTGATAATCAAATGTATTTTTTGCAAAATGTAAAAATGATTGTTATTTAGTGAGGACATATCTATAGACTTCATATAAGTTGAATTTGGTGGATATTTATTGACTTTTCCCTGTCTATATTTCTAATGAATAAGACTACATATGTGCTTTAATTAATTATTAACATAATCAACATTTTGGTGGTTAAGTATCTCTGTAGCTTTACATATTGGCATACATAATGCTGGTGTAACCATGTCAGCACGGACAATAGACATTAAATGATGATGATGATGATATTGATTTAAAATTTTGGCACAAGGCCAGCAATTTTGGAGGAGGGGTAAGTCAATCACATTGACCCTCAGTACTCAACTGATACTTATTCTATTGACTCCGAAAAGATGGAAGGCAAAGTCCACCTTGGTGGAATCTGAACTCAGAATGCGAAGGCAGATGAAATGCCACCAAGTATTTTGCTCAGTGTGCTAACGACTCTGCCAGCCTGCCATCTTTTATATATATATATATATATATATATATATATATATATTTTAGTTTATGTATATATTAATATTATCTCAGTTTAAAAAAACCTTTGACAATGTAAATATGTTAATAGTTACCATGGGTGGCAAAAATTACACAAAAAACCAGGATACTACATCCGTTTTATAGGTAGAGATTCCAAGTTGAAGTAATGCATTTTGAGTATATATATATATATATATAATGATATAAATTAGATGATTTTTTTTTTTTAATGCAGAATTGCCATTAGAACAGCAGAAATACTGGGTAAATTACCCTTACAAAGCAGAAAAATTTGACAGCAACCAGCTATGAGACTTGAACCCATATCCTTCAAAGACTCCAGCTGGGTGCTTTACCATTAAGCTAAACTGCCTGCTGACAAATTAATCAGTAAAATGATATAAATCAGTACATATTATGTTGGTGTTGACAAAGTGAAATCTCATGATAAAGTACCTATATGGTTAGTATTTTAATATATTATAAATACCAACATCGGATAGAAGTTCTGTTGCTGTCTACCTAAGCATTAGCATATTTCTGTTGTATTTCCTTTCCCATATGATCTAGAGGCCACCCAACGCACACATATGTAGATGAGATGCTTTGAATGAAACAGCTTGTCTACTTCATATACAAAAAAACTTGAATAGATAGAAATAAACCTTAAACCAGAAGAAGCCAATGCATAAATCAAATTTTGATTGAGACTTTAATTTGTACACAAAACACTTTAGTATGGGAGATCTTAGGTATGTTGGTATTAAAAGGGTTAAGATACACAAAGAGCAGGAATAAAAAAAGATATACCAATTTTCTCCAGTTTAATCCACACGAGAGAGAGGAGGTAGTAGATAATTTTATGAATAAGCATTTTTAAGATGAAGCCTTGTAAAGATGAATATATGTAGCAAGACTAATTATAAAGTAGAGTAATCAATTGTATAGCTTACTTAGTAGCAAAAAAAGTTCTAGTTACTCAAGTAGCAGAGTTTGTTCTTATAGTTTCTGGCATCTTATTTAGCCTAGAAAACCCTACCACTGACAAAGATGATGATGATGATGATGATGATGATGATATATATATATATATAAGGAAATTTCAAGCCATTTTATGCTGGTTTATAGCAGCTTCTTTAAAATCCTTGAGGCTATAAACAAATTATAATTCTCTGAATCACTTTGTCAAGTAAGCTATGTTAGCATTTTATGGCAGTGGAAGGGGAGGTTACCAACACCACCAATGGCTAAATCACACACACACATACACACACACAGAGAACCACTTGGCTAACAAGCCCTTTATGACGGGTTTCTTCTAGTGCAACTTGTACACATCACTGGTTAGTCATACAAGTGAGAGAATATAGACAAAGCAACTTGGATAGATGTGAACTTAATGTTAATTAATGTGTAACGTTCTCAATTTACCTAATTAATTTTTGTTTCAAATGGTTTTTCTAAAGTTCTTTTATTCTTTTACTTGTTTCAATCATTTGACTGCAGCCATGCTGGAGCACCACTTTAAAGGGTTTTAGTTGAAGAAAACATTCTTTGTAAGCACAGTACCTACTTTTTCAGTCTCTTTTGTCAAACTGCTAAATTACGGTGATGTCAACACACCAGCTTCAGTTGTCAAGCAATGGTGGAGGGACAAACAAAGACACACACAAATAGATACATCATCATCATCTACACATATAAACGATGGGCTTCTTTCAGTTCCCATCTACCAAATCCACTCATAAGGCTTTGGTCAGTCCAAGGCTATAAATAGAAGAGACTTGCCCAAGGTGCCACACAGTGGGACTGAACCTAGAATCATGTGGTTGGGAAGCAAACTTCTTACCACACAGCCATGCCTGCAGGAATTATTTTTAAAGAATTTTCAGTAAATACTATAGAGTTTTTTGATAAAGTGTATAGGTGTGGTTGCATGGTTAAATTTTCTTTGCAACCGTGTGGTTATGTGTTCAATTCAATTGTATGGCAACTTAGTTCTATACCAGTTATGGGCAAATGGCAAACTTTTTGAATGGCACATATACGAAAAAATACCTTGGATTTTTTTAGTAGTGTGATCCACACGATTATGTGACCCACTTCTCAAAACAAGTTTGCCTATTCTTGCTCTATACCATAAATTCTTGTATATGCAAGTCTTTTAGCCCTTTAGCATTCAGATGACTCTGTCAAATGTTATGCTTATTTATTCACATTGTTTTGAATTTATCATACATTATCTGATAGCTTCGAGATTTTGATGATGGGATTGTTTATTTTTAGAATGACATTGTAGGGTATGTTTGAGAGGCCTGATCTGTCCAGTTTAAACATAAAACAGGAAGAATATTTGGGCCTGATATAGCTGTTTTGAATACTAAAGAGTTAAGTGAAATTAGATAGATGGAAACTGTACAGAAGCCTATCATACAGATAGTTGTTCTGGGGTGTTAGACTTAATCGATTACCTAGTTTAAAATCACCATCTGACCTTTGAGTGCCTTTAGTGATGTCCACTCTGTTGTAAGCATTCAAACTAGGTGTCTAGCCTAAGGATAACTATCTTTCTTCCTCCTATCAGCCATCAAGGCCCTGAAAAAGTCGCAGTTGCTAACCTTCCCATTCAGACTAAGTCACATACGGTCGATACCTGGAACCTAGGAACATCGAAGACGATCTGGTCGGTTTTTTTCAGTTAGAAAGTGAATCAAGTGTCATGCTGAGTGCCAGGAGTACACAGAACAGCATACAATTATGTAATGTTCCTCCCCTTCATTCATCTTCAACAAAGCAATGGTTCCATCAAACTTTTAATGTCTATTATATATTTACTAAACCATTTATAAATTTGAAGAAATCATAGAAGCATGTTCCTTGAACTGGAAAACATCTGAAATTGGCAATTAAATGGAAGTGCTGGGCTATCAGTGAATGATGAATGCAGCAGTTATTAAACGACAAGGTAATAGCATGTATTTTACATTTACACCTTTCTTTAATTGACCAATTTGAAGATATTTCGTCCAAGATAGTCTATTGTCAGAGGGGCCAGCTTGGTATGTAAGTAAGTAATTTTCCCATGTTTAATGCGATAATTACAGACTGATCACATCTTAGAAACTTAATAATTACCAATGGATTAAGTTTATTGATTCTGTGTATTGGAAGGGAAATTGTTACTTGATATATAAATATATATAGAGAATGTAGGAACAGAAACTTTTAAAGAACAGAGATAGAGAAACATGCACAGCCACTACAAAAATATTGGAATTGATAACATTTTGTTTAACACATTTCAACCTTTTGGGGGTTAATGAAATAAGTAACAGCTGAGCACTGGGGTCAATGTAATTGACTAGGCCCTTCCCCAAAAGAATTTCAGGACTCCTGTCTATAGTAGAAAAAATAATTAATGTGGCAAGCGGGCAGAATTGTTACAAATGCTGGACAAAACACTTAGTGGTGTTTTTTCCAGCTCTTTACATTCTGAGTTCAAATTCAAATCCACTGAGGTCAACTTAGCCTTCCATGTTTTCAGGAATGATAAAATAAAATACCAGTCAAGAACTGGGGTCGAAGGAACCAACTAACCCCTCACCCTTCACCTCCACCAAAATTTTAGGCTTTGTGCCTATAGCAGAAAAAATTATTATTGTCATGTTCCCTTGTCTGGCAGCCTTAGCAAAAGAGGTTGTGTAGTGAACCAGATTGAAAGGGCTGAAGACAGATACTTTCCTCTTTGGCCAAGCTCCGATCAACTTTTTCAAGTTTCACCTGAAAAGGAAACTGAGGGTGGAGGAAGGAGTGCCCCCTCCCCCCAGCAATTTTATTAAAAGGTGGGTGACTGTGGCAAGAATGATCCGAGTGAACAGAGCTACTCTAAACATGCGCCTGTAGATGATGTGGAGAGGGCACTTGCTCTCGTGGTTAGAGCCTCCATGGTTTTGTGGAGTTTCCACAAGCAGCCCTAGGGAGCCTCCCGCTTCTGGGGAATGATTTTTTGTTAAAATTTATATTTTTGTAAATTTTTACTTTTTTTACATGCTTTTTATGTAACCCCACATTATATTGTCCGGTACCATTGCCAACATTTTTTGTGAACCCTTAGTGGTTAATGAAGAAAACATTATTACTACTATAATTATTATTATTATTATTTAGTCATTTACTGTATTTGATGGCATAAAAGACACATGGTTATATAGAAACACACCCCAATTTCAGCACCCTATATTCATGAAAATATTTTTTAGTGCATTATTAAAGCATGTAATATAGGTCCAACTTCACATAAAGGACCAGGGTTGATTTTTTGAGACTTTAAAAAAAAAAAAAAAAAAAAAAAAAACAAGCGAGTTTTATACCATCAAATGCTGCAAATCTGAAAGCCATTAAGCCAAGGATTTGATATACACACAAATATATATAAATGGTGTGTGTATGTGTGAGTGAGAGAGAGAGAGAGAGAGAGAGAGAGAGAGAGAGAGTGATAGTGAGTGTTATTCATAATACCACATCATATGTTTAGAGTAACAAGTGTAAGAAAAAGGGAATTTATTGAAATGAAGCATTCATGTTTGTTTATTTTGTTTTTTTTTGTTTTGCTATTGTTTTTTGTAGAAGAGACAAAATTTAAAGCTTGCTTGTTATCAGTTTAATGGTAACTACATCTGAGGAGAACTGATTCTTTTGAAGTTTCCTAGTTCTAACGATCTGGTTAATG